>NW_021604762.1:1368815-1375783 GCF_004785775.1 Grammomys surdaster | reverse complement strand
CCAGCTGTCTAGATTATTTGTTGAGTGCCTACAGTGAATGAAATGCCACTGTGTCACTCCCATGGAAGATCAGAAATGAGTAAGACACAAGCCCTGTTCTCAGCCCTCCCATTCTGGAAGTTGAATTACTGTAGGTCATCAGAAACACGCTGTACTTCTAAGGGCGGAGTAATGTTATTCATTGTGAGTTATAATAAACAAAACCCAACAGGGAAATCTAAACAGCTGCTAGCAGGGACCTTAGTCACTGCATAGATCTTTTCCTCAAAGCCTCCAGTGGGCCACTAAGTGACACCAAGATTCTTAACTAAATGATCTGTGCTCCCCTGCTCTTCTCCCCAGCCACCCAGGACCTGTCTTTAATTTCAGTTTGTTCACAGGCAGGCAGAGCTTCTGTTCATTGACCCCTTCAGATCTAAGCGTAGTCTCCCCTTCTCCCCACACAGGGCCAGCTACTACAGAAAGGGAGGCTGTGCCATGCTGCCGGTGAAGTGGATGCCCCCAGAAGCCTTCATGGAAGGAATCTTTACCTCTAAAACAGATACATGGTGAGTCTTTCTACTGCTCTCTTCCAAGTATCACTGTGGCTGGAGATGAGGATCTTGGACCACCTGGACCACATTCTCCGGGAGGTCCTTTGCCAGGGAGACGGGAGGAAGAAGCCATGGTTAGGCACCTAAGTGATCATTTATCAGAATAATCAGAAAGGCATCTTAAAATGCACGTCACCAGACCCCACCCTGAGAGCAGATGAATCAGGAATAGGATTCAGATGAACTTGCATTTCTACCAAGCTCCCCAGTGATGCTGCCTTCAGTGGCTGGGAGGCCACACACTGAGACTCCCTTATCATTTTAAATGGCAAATTCAACACAAGCTCCCTCACAAAGCACGAACATACTTGTACACACACACATACACACACACACACACACACACACACACACACACACACACATAAGTAAAAGGAGTCTTCTGAATTGCATTAAACCCCATAAGAAGAAGAAAAAAGATGGAAAATAACCTTAAAACAGGTTAGATTGAGACAAATACATGGAGAAGTCATTTCTCCACAAGAAGAGAAAAATGTTGACATCCATATTCACAATTCAGATTCAGAATCAGGATGGTCAGTCTTCTGAGAGTTCCAAATGCCCAGGAATTGAAAGTATGGGTACAGCAAGTAGGAAAATTGGCTAAAAGTCTGTAAAAACTAACCAAATCCTCTGGCTCAACCCTTTGCTCTCTGAATTCTGTGGCCTGTCCTTCCTCTGACATTAAGCCCTGTGTTCTCCCATCATAGAGGTTCCTAAAGTCCCTCTGGTGTTGTCAGCCTCGACACCATCACCAAGCATGAGGTACTCAATCATCACAAGAACAGTTTCAAAGTCGACCTAGTTTAGGGTGTGTCCTCCTTGCATCAAGAGCCATGAAATCCCAGAAGCACACACCTGTTAGCTGTCTCAATGGTAATGTCCTAAGGTGGCTGCTTTAGTTAGAGTTTTATTGCTATGAAGAGACACCATGACTGTGGCAACTCTTATAAAGGAAAACATTAAATTGGGCTGGCTTACAGTTCAGAGGTTCATTCCATTATCATCATGCCAGGAAGCATGATAGCATGCAAGCAGACCTGGTGCTGCACAAGTAGCTGAGAGTTCTACATCGGGATCCAAAGGCAGCAGGAAGAGAGTAAGCCACTAGGACTGGCTTGAGCTCACTGAGACCTCAAAGCCCAACCCCTAGTGATGCGTTTCCTCCAACAAAGACACACCTACTTCAACAAGGCCACACCTCCTAACAGTGCCACTCCCTCTGAGGCACTCTATGGGGCCCAGCCATTTTAATTCTAACCACCATAGTGGCAGGGCCCCCTTCTGACCTAGATTAGATACTGTGAGCAAGAGCCTTGGCTCTCTCTGGGCCAGTGGCATTTGCCAGAACCTAACTCAGTGAGTCTCAAAGTGGGGTCTACAGATCAGATCCTCTGGCACTCATTAGCAATGCAAATATGCAAATGCCCCAACCTCAAGCTTCCTGGGGAATGTGATTAAGCTGGGATCATGAGGCAGAGTAGAATATATATATATAATCTAAGAGAGAGAGGGAGAGGGAGAGGGAGAGAGAGAGGGAGAGGGAGAGAGAGAGAGAGAGAATATCCTGGGAGAAGGCAAATGACTAGACCAGTGTTCCTGTTAGGATGGGGCATGGGAAGAGTCTTCATTTACAGAGGAGTGAGCCAAGTGACCCCAGAGTCTCTCGTGAAGTGACCACCACTTAGGGACCCTAGCTGCCATCAGAGGCTGAAAGTAGCAAGCAGAGGAACAAGCTTTGCTCCAGTGCAGTGGTTCTCAGCCTTCCTAACACTGTGACCCTTTAATACCGTTCCTCGGGTTGTGGTGACCCCCTGACCATAAAATTATTTTTGTTGCTACTTTCTAACTGTAATTTTGCTCCTGTTGTGGACTGTAGTGTAAAAATCTGATATGCAGGACATCTGATAAGCGACCCTCAAAGGATCATGACCTGTAAGTTGAGAACCGCTGCCGTAGAACCTCAGAGGGTCCAACTGCACAGTGTCATTGTCACATCTGCCCAGCAGCACTCCTTTCAAATGTGCAGGCTTCAGACCCATCGGAGAACAAATTTCCGTTACATTACAACACCCAGCAAATGACTTCTTTTTTTCCTGGCTACCACAGGAAAAACAAAAGCCCTCAAGGAGAGCCTCTGAGCCAGAGTGGCTGTGGACAACTGCATCCTTGCAGGGTCACGGGGACACAGGACTGAGAGGGAAGGAGCAGAGAGGGACTCACAGTTGAGAAAGCTGACAAGCACTGCCTTAGCCGGGAGACCAATGCTAGCCAGCATCAGCAACCTGTCACTTACTTAGCCACACACTCCTACGATGAAGGACGTGAGTGTGGTCCTCCCCAAACTCCTTAGCCCCAGTGAGTCATGAGAAAAGCAGGTGAGTCCCAGCCAAGAGGTACCTTACTCAATCCATGACAGGGCTGCTCAAATCTGGCAAGGCCAGCAAGAACAAGGACATCTATCTGGAGGAGCCCAAGGGAGTGTGACCCTCAGTGTGATATGATGTCATAATGGGGTCTGGTAAGAAGCTAGGGAAATTCAGTGAAAGTCGAGGAAATCTGAATAAACTACGGATTTTAGTTAATAATGCCTTAATGCTGATCCATTAATTATAATAAATGTACCATGCTAATGTAATGCTAAAAGTAGTTGGGAACTGGTTACAGCATGCATGGAAACAATATTTATGACACAATCCCTTCACAATGTGAACCATTCTATTAAAACATGAAGTTTTTTTTTAATCTGATAACGGAAATGTAAAAGCCGTGGATGGGTTGGAATACAGAATTAAGTCAATCTTCAGGGAAATGAAACAATTCTAAAGAGACAGACACGTAGGAAAGAAAGAAGAAAACAGGGAAGATGAAGCCGATTGATCTGAAAACCTAGCCAAGTTAGAGCCCCAGGAAGAACATGGGGAATACAGAAAATAGGACCTCCATCTCCAGGGTAAAGGTGTCCACTGTCCAGTGTGTGGCACAGATTGAGAACCACAGACAAGCAAACTACCATGAAATTCCAGGCCAGTGCCAATAACGACTCCACATGCTTCTGTGCAGAAAAACAGAGAAAATGACCAGAAGTGAAAGTCTGGGTGTCGTAGTGGCATGCAAATGGTTCCTAGCACAGAAAACACAAGACCATGGGAATGTCCTGAGTTCTGAGAGCTCCATATTGAGGTGATGCCCTCAGATGGAAGACACCTATCAGGACTCGTGTTGGTTATTTTGGTCAAAATGAGCAAGAAAGAGGCTTAGTTATTTCTAAGCCTGTGAGATTTACCTTTAGCTAATAACCCAGTGAGTCTCAAAGTAGGAGGCACAGGACAGAGATGGTGGGTAACCTGGGTAATCATTGGCAACTCCTCATCCCTGCTCCCTCCCACCTCAAACCTCATGCATCAGGAACTGCAGGAGAGGAGGCCTAGCTACCAGTTTCAACAAGTTCTCCAGAGGAAGCACGTGGGCACCAAAGAGAGAGTGGCAGCCACCTGCCATACCCCAAGGCAGAATAGCAAGAGCGAGTTAGTAATTGCTCTGAATACGTGGGTGCTCCCGTGACCCACCAGCCTGACCCTGAGCGTGTGACAGTAGACAACAGTTGACATGGCACAGATACACTTGGGCAAAGATCCCCATTGGCACGCAGTTAACAAAACAGAAATAAAGAAAACAACAGCCTATCTTACCCTCAATCAGAGAATGGAAAGACAAACGGACAGTAACTACCAAGCAGTATAAAAAGGCTACACTAAGCCTGCAGTCTCCTCCAGTCTCAACAGGGAAAGACGTTCATCCACAGTACAAGAGCCAATGAGGAAAACAAAGAAAAAAATCAAACCACATAAAAAAGGTGTGGCGATATTTTAAAATAATTTTACAATCAAAAAATAATGATGGAATATACAGTCTTAGTCGTATATGCCTTCACAAGTTAAAGAAGATTAAAGGGAGGAGACGCACTCCAAACTTCAGTGGAAGGGCCAAGGGGGAAATGGATTGGGAGGAAATAACGTCTGTATTTGTGTATTCAAGAAGAAAAGGCACACTGGCATCGGGAAGGCAAACTAACACCCAGATTCTCTCAAATGATGTGGCACACACCTGTAACCCCAGCACTCAGGGGGCTTAGGCAGAAAAACTGGGACTTTGAGGCCAATGTAGGCTACATAATGTCAGGCCAGCCTGAGCTACAACCAGACCTTGTCTTGTCTTTCAAATAACAACAAAAGATACTGCAATCACCAAGGAGTATCTGTCTACATTTACCTATCTCTAGACAAGCAGAGAATGTATAGCTATGACTCTTCAGGCCTCTTCCTTGTTGGATTTTGATTTTTGTCTGTTATGTTGTTGTCTGCTGAAGTGGGGAGGGAGGTTCCCTTCTTTTCCCCTTAGAGGTTGGGAAGACCAAATGAGAGTGGATAATTCATGTTCTTGACAATTGGCAGGAGGCTTATTTCACCAACACAGCAATAGCTAAAGCACGCCTGTTGCATCTTCTAGTGTTTTCTCTTCCATGTTAGGGCCATGTTTTCTAAGAACAGAATTTGCATTGACTAGAACAAAGACCGATTTTCTTTCTCCAAAATCTGATCATCAAATTAAGAGAACAAAACTGTCATCAAAACAGAAAATATTTCTGGAACCTAATAATAGTGTCTCAAAAGTCCTTTAAAACAAATAACAGGGAAATCAAAGACAATTTTCAAAAGAGGAAAATGTCTTATTTGATGTCAAAACACAGACAGAAAAAGTAAAGCAGAATATTGTCAATGCAGAAAGCAAAGAGATGAGAGGAAGGGGTGGGTGTGTCTATTAAAAACATCCCCATCTTTAACCAAAAGCCAGTGGGAAAGGTGTTTATTTTATAAAGTGTTGGAAGAGTCATTCAGGCAAACAAGCCAATTTTGACCCTTCCCTCCCACTGTAGATAATTCTAACTGAATTCCAGGAGAGGGAAAAACAAACACACCTAAAAAATAGCAAATATTTAATCTTTGGTAAAGAGAAGATTGCATAACTGGGAAATGCATAGTAGAAATCACAAAAACTTAATAAATATATTTAACTACTTGAAAATGAAAGCCATTGTTACACTAAAAACTTAGATCATAGAGCAACTAATAGAAATTGTGGCTAGGCTTAGTGGTACATCCTTGTAATGGTTAACTCTTTAAGGAGCTGAGGCAGGAACACTGGCAACAGAGCAAGTTCAAGGCCAACCCGATTTACTACCAAAAATTAAATTTAAAATAAAGGAGACACAGGGCTGGAGACTGAACTTAGTGGTTAGAGTATTCACTGAGAGTGTGCAAGACCCTGGCTTCAATCCCCAGCCCCACCTTAAAATCCACCAAAAAATAATCATCCTTGTTTTGATAAAAGGCTAACATATTTAAAGCATACAAAGAAAGTCTACAACTCAAAAGACAAATTGAGATACTATAATAATATACCCTGACAGATAAACTCACGCAGAAGATGTGAACAGACAATATATGGGATTAAAAAATAAGGATTAGATTAACAGACTTCAGTAACATATTCTACCATATGAAGTCACGGGTTACCATATTTTCTCAGACCTGAGTTCAATGCCCAGAACACACATGCTAGAAGAACATATCATTGATTTTGCCGTTCTATTAGTTTGAGACCATTTATCTAAGGAAGTTGTGGTAGCCATCCTGTATTCCCAGTACTCCAGAAGCAGGGGGATTTAGAGTTTGAAGCCAGCTGGGCAATGTAGCAAACTTGAAGCCAGCTGTAATACAGAATGAGGCTCTGTCACAAAAAAAGTAAAATAAAATTAACCAAAATCAAACTACTGAAAGATGGCCATACGACATTCAAAATATTTTGAAAATGGAAAGCAATGTGATAAAGCAAACCTTGGTACATCGCAATAGAACATTTCACAGACACTTCAAATTCTAGTTATAAGTTTTTTTTAGCATGGAAAATAATTGTGCTATGACGGGAAGAGCAGAATTATCAAGGTTCTGTAGCTGCGGGTGGGTAAAAGAAACCTAGGCACTGAGCTCGACCGGAATGAAGAACACGTCAGCAGGAGTTATCTTTTAATAGAGAATCCTGTGTGGCACTTGGCCATTCTCTTCATTTTTCTGAATCTAGAAAGTCCGCTGGGACTGCAGAGATATCTCAGTCAGTGACGTGCCTGTAGGTCACAAGTATAAAGACCTGGCTCAATCTCGTGCCTGTAGGTCACAAGTATAAAGACCTGGCTCAATCTCCTGACCCAAGAGAAGGGCAGAAAGGGCAGAGGTTGAGTGATGCATAGTCTGTAATGCTAGTGATCAGAGACAGGGGCAGGTGGGACAGGGGCAGGTGGGACAGGGGCAGGTGGGA
>NW_021604762.1:1349818-1368805 GCF_004785775.1 Grammomys surdaster | reverse complement strand
TGGGACAGGGGCAGGTGGGACAGGGGCAGGTGGGACAGGGGCAGGTGAGACAGGGGCAGGTGGGACAGGGGCAGGTGGGCCTATGGTGTTCACGGGCTAGTCAGCCTAGCTTTCTCCGTGAGCCCTGGGACACCGAGAGACTGTGTTGAAAAATATTTTATAACAATTTTTTAATTAAAAAAGCAAATTAGGGGCAGGAAAAATGACTCCGTGGTTAAGAGTACTTGCTGCTCTTACAGAGGACCTGGGGTTCATTTCAGGCTCCCATAACAGTTCACACCAGCCTGTAACTTCAGCTCCAGGGAATCTGGCACCCTCTTCTTGCTTCTATGAAGACCTAAGAATACAGAGAAAGAGAGGGGGGGAGGGGGAGAGAGAGAGACAGAGAGATAGACAGAGATGAGAGACTGAGAGAGACAGACACCCACTCAGTCAGTCAGAGACAGAGACAAAGACAAGAGAGAGGGAGATTAAATAATTCCTAAAAATGAAAATAAAGTAGATGGTTTCTAAGAAACAATACTTAAGGTTGTTTTCCTTTGGCCTCCGTGTATCTGTGCACAAATGTGTGTATGCGTAAGCTAGTATACACACACACTTTCACACACATACACACACACACATACACACATACACACACACACACACATACACACACACATACACACACACATACACACATACACACACATACACACATACATACACACACATATACACATACACACACATACACACACACACATACACACACACACACACACATACACACACATACACACACATACACACACACATACACACATACACACATATACACACACTCATACACACATACACATATACACACACACAAAGGAGTCCTTTGTTACAGAAAATAGTATAAAGGAAAACATAATAAAAACGAATGTGTCTGTGCGTGTGCATGTGCCAACATCAATATCTGTGTCTTCTGCTCTGTGCCCAGGTCTTTTGGAGTGTTGCTATGGGAAATATTTTCTCTCGGATACATGCCATACCCCAGCAAGAGCAACCAGGAAGTTCTGGAGTTTGTCACCAGTGGAGGACGGATGGACCCACCTAAGAACTGCCCCGGGCCTGTGTACGACCTTTGGGAACTTCCTACTAGAAACTGAGCATGGTCTTGTTTTTAAGTATTGGATCTGCAAATGCTCCTTTAAAATTAAAGAGAAGGCAGCAGCCTTTTAATATGTCCCCAGAGTGGGCCAGAGATACAGTCTGGGTCAGTCTTCCAGCCCTTCAAACACAATAATGTCATCCCAGAAAGGGACCCATTACTAGGCTAGAGGCTGCAGACTCACTACTCCTACATTGCCTCTAAGAATGTGCGTCCCAGACCCATGCAGTTGCCCATATATCTCCTTTAAATATCACCTCCAGCCCTGTGCATGCGCCTGTGCCTGTGTGTGTGTTTTCTGTTCCCTATGGTGTCCCCTCACCTCCTTTCCTGAAAACAAGATGGAGAATAAATTACTTCATCCTAAACATGACTTTAGAGATGTGGGATTGTAAACTACCAGGGTAGTTTTTGTTGTTGTTGTTGTTGTTGTTGTTGTTGCTGGACTTACATTTGCGAGTGGTTCCCTGTCCCACCAGCAGGGGGCAGCATAGATCAATCACGTGGACCTATTTGTCCTCTCTGGAGAGACAGCCCCTTCTGGTGCTGCTTCTTGCTTTCATTAACGTGATCATTCTTTCAGATACCGGATAATGACTCAGTGCTGGCAGCATCAGCCTGAAGACAGACCCAACTTTGCCATCATTTTGGAGAGGATCGAATACTGCACCCAGGTATAAATGTTTTCTCCCCTTGACTAGCCTCTAATCTACACGGGCAAACTGTTTAAAGGCACCAGAGAATAATGCTGACTGTAAGACTCAGCATTCCTGGTCTCTGAAGTGATGGGATTCTCATCCCACTTTGCCAATCAATGTACTACAAGAAACACTGGAGACTTCCACTTTGAAGTCACAGTGCAGTGAGGATCTGTTCAATTCACAAGCATAACTACATCCCTGCTAGACAGCTAATGCTATATGTATTCATCTTAACAATTAAAATGTAATTACATCACTTCCCTTTCCTCACCCCACCCCCCCATCTCCATCTCCCCCAACCCTGTTCCTCTCAAATTCATAACCTCTTTTTCTTATTAGTACATATGTATATAAATACAGCCTGCTGAATCAACTTTATATTTCTTGTGATTTCATATGATTTCAGGGCCAACCACTTCTATTGGATAACCAATATTAGAAGATTCCGCCCCCTGGGAGAGTAATTCTCCCCTCTCAGCCGTCAACAGTTACCTGTAGTTCTTTGCCTAGGAGTGGGGACCGCCTGTGATATTTCCCCCTTCCGTGTTAGTGTGTCTGTCTATGTTTGGTTCTTATTCAGGTAGCCATATTGTTGCAGCATCAAGGACAGCTAGGCAGCTAGTGTTTTGTAGATGAGGCCGGGCAGTGGTGGCACATGCTTTTAATACCAGTACTTGAGAGGCAGAGGCAGGCGGATTTCTGAGTTTGAGGCCAACCTGGTCTACAGGACTGAACCTGGGTCCTCCTGAAGAGCAACAAGTATTCTTAACTTATGAGCCATCTCCAGCCCTGGCTTTCCATGTTAGTTTATTTTTTTCTCAGGGAGGGTTCCTTTTATCACATTTTATAGAAGAGGAGCTAGGCTAAGAGGCTGCACAGGAGGATCCCAGGCAATCCTGGGTTCTCTGTAGAGCCCTCTCCTACTTCCTCCCGTCTTGACTGAATCATGACTGTCCATATTCATCTTCAGCAGACTGTACCTCCTCACTCATCATCAGCTGGACAGGGGACCAGAGGTACCATCTGCCACCATTCCCCAGGTCCATCTTCCTCTCAGGGTCTCACCGCAGCCTCTCAGGACTTCATGTCAGTGGCCAGTTTTCTCTTTACTGTGTGCCATCTTTCCCTCCCTCTGGCTCGGATTCTGTCAGGACAGAAAATTAAGTTAGCATCTTCTCCCTGTACCCTACACCCCCACTTTGGCTAGTCCTCTTTGTTCCCCAGTTTTGCATCTACTAATGTTCTCTCCCACCTATGTGTTATCCCCTCCAACTCCCTGGCATCTCCCTAACATGGCCCTTTCCCGACTTCCTGTCTTTGCACGGTGGCTCTAGTTTGTTGAATAACCCGTTATGTCCAGCAGTGCCACCTGTATGTTAGCTAGGGTTACTGTTGGTGTGATAAAACCATGACCAGTGACCAAAAGCAAGCTGGGGAGGAAAGGGTTTATTAGGCTGACACCTCCATATCACAGTTCATCACTGAAGGAAGTTAGGGCAGCAAGCTGGAGGCAGGAACATGCAGAGGTCACGGAGGGGTGCTGCTTACTGGCTTGCTCTCCATGGGTTGCTTGCCACAAACCGGTGTCCATGCCACTGAGATATTTTAGACAAGTCAAACAATGAGCCACCATCTCTCTAAATTCCCTCAAGTGGGACCAAGGACTGACACTTCCTGCAAACTTCGGCAGCTGTGTGTCTAGCCACACTGTCCGAACCCTCTCGGGGCTTTCAGGGTGAGGGTGAGCTGCCTTCTTCATCTAGCTGGACTTCAGTGACCATGTTATAGGGGGGAAGGGCATGCCAAGGAACCTTGCTTACTAGCATTTAGCTTATTATGTTGTGACAGGAATAGAATACCCTCATAAACACAGATACACATTCACAGACCTTCTTTGGGGTGCTTTCTCCAAAATATATAACACCTTGGCAAAAGCAGGTGGCTGTACAGCTGCAGGTCGTAAAGGACTTACTGTGGAAGAAACTGGGAAGAAATGAAATGGCTTTTTAAAAAGATACGTGTGGTTGTTTTCCTAAACCATTTGCTGACGGATACTGGACTGGTGTGCTGTTCTGTAAAATTTAAGTGACAGCAGTTTTCCCCTCCGTTTGCACACATTATTACGGAATTAAATTTCCCTGGAGTTTTCTCCCACAAATTTTCCTTTCCACCCATGGCAACTGCATCTGCTTTCATCATACAGTCTATGACTCTGACAGTGATCTTGCACGAGCCGGTTTTGTGAATGGTTTCCCCTCCACAAAAGCCCCATCACATCTGAATGGGCAAATGAGTCTCTGCCTTGAAGCAGCTGCACAAGCACTGAGAACACACAACCCAGAGTCACCGTCAGATATGAGGAAAGCTACAGGCTCTTAGGGAAGGAGCAGATGACACCCTCCGTAAGCCAAATGTGGTGTCCTTCTTCCCTGCCGCCTTCCCCATAACAAAACTAAAGTCACACTATCTTTTGTCTTTGAAGTTGCAAGAATATTATTGGAAATAATCCATAATATTTTAAAAGTAATGTCAAAAAGGAAGAAAGAAAGAAAGAAAGAAAGAAAGAAAGAAAGAAAGAAAGAAAGAAAGAAAGAAAGAGAGAGAGAAAGAGAAAGGAAGGAAGGAAGGAAGGAAGGAAGGAAGGAAGGAAGGAAGGAAGGAAGGAAGGAAGGAAGGAAGGAGCAGGGGCCAGTAAGATAGCTCAGCCGGTTAAGGTTCTTGCTTGCCAGAGCAAAATGACCTGTTTGATCCCCAGGGGAGAACTCACATAGTGGAGAGCAGAGAACCCACTCCACAGGGTTGTCCTCAACTTGCACACACACACACACACACACACACACACACACACACACCTGCACACATATACATACACACAATCAATTAAAATCTAATAAAAATGTTAAAATCTGTAAACAACTGCCCCAGGGACTTCTGCTCTGCCCTGCTCCCGTCCCACTGCCCCCAGACCTGGTTGTTCACCATCAATCACTAAGCACTGGGGCTGCTCTCCTACTACAGTGAGTTTGCAAGAGCCGTGGTGCTCACTCCGTACTCCAATACCTACCTGTTAACTAATATGTTAGCTTGCTTTTCTGTTGTTTCCTGTTTATGATAAACACGAAGAGCAAACGCAACTTGGGGAGGAAAGGGTTTATTTCATCTTAACACTTTACGCTCCGTCATCATGGTAGGCCAGGGCAAGAGCTCAAGGCAGGAACCTGGAGGAACTGAAGTAGAGACCATGGAAGAAGATTGCTTATTGCTGTGGCTTGCTCAGCTTGTTTTTTATATAACCCTGGAGGGCTGACACTGCCCACAGTGGAGTGGGCCCATTAAGAAAATGCCCCACACACAGACAAGGCCACAGACCAATCCGATGGAGGCAATAACTCAGTTAAGATTCTCTCCTTCCTGGTGACTCTAGTTTGTGTCCAGTTGACAGAAATGGATCATCTGGAAACAGTTAGCTCTCCCTGCCCGTTTCTCTTTCATCTCTTCCAGATCCAACATCTCTATGATTCCATGTTCATCCATCCTCTTTCCCCTTCCCACAGGACCCCGATGTCATCAACACAGCTCTGCCCATCGAATATGGCCCGGTAGTAGATGAGGAGGAGAAAGTGCCCATGCGCCCCAAAGACCCCGAGGGGATGCCTCCTCTGCTGGTGTCGCCCCAGTCTGTGAAGCAGGAGGAGGCGTCTGCAACTCCCCAGCCCGCAGCCCTGATGGCTCCAGGCCCGTTGGTGAAGAAACCCCCGGGTGCGGGTGCGGGAGCCGGTGCGGGCCCAGCGCCCAGAGGTGCGGCCGATCGGGGCCACGTGAACATGGCGTTCTCTCAGCCCAACCCTCCCCCGGAGCTGCACAAAGGCCCGGGCTCCAGAAACAAGCCGACCAGCCTGTGGAACCCCACCTATGGCTCGTGGTTCACGGAGAAGCCTGCCAAAAAGACCCATCCCCCGCCGGGCGCCGAGCCGCAGATCCGGGCAGGAGTGGCCGAGGGTGGTTGGACCGGGCAGGGCGCGGGGCCACGCAGAGCCGAGGCTGCGCTGCTGCTCGAGCCATCGGCGCTGAGCGCCACCATGAAGGAGGTACCGCTGTTCAGGCTGCGCCACTTCCCCTGTGCCAATGTCAACTATGGTTACCAACAACAAGGTCTCCCTTTGGAAGCCACCGCTGCCCCTGGGGACACCGTGCTGAAAAGTAAGAATAAAGTCACCCAGCCTGGGCCCTGAGCCCTGCACTCCACTAGCTTTTCCCCCTGGAGGAGCCGGAGCCCACCCAGAGGGGGATGGACAGAATGGCTCCACCACAAACCCGAGACCAAATGTCACTCACTTTCATTTTTGTGCCAACTTGTTTTGAAGTGCCACATTAAAAGAAAAGAAAGGAAAACTTGTGTTTTCAAGATGTGTTAGAACGGTTTTTGAGCATGGGTTCATCTATCCTCTCAAAAGAAGAAAATGCCATTCTTAGAAAAGCGATCAGTAAAAGGCCCAGATTGGTTGCGTCAAGTTTTCGTGCATGGTCTGCTGTACAGTCCCCTAAGGCTTCTTTCCGATTTTTGTGTGCTCTCTGCTTCAGTGTAGTCAGAAGTAGCTGCTTCCATGTCTCATAGGGAGAGTCCGTAGGTGTTTCCTTGCCTTGTGGATATGAACCATTCGAGGGGCGAGGGAACAGAAATAAAGGAATTAATTTCAATGACTCAGCATGGGGAGAGATGTTATTTACCTGGAAAAGAAATATCATAAGCTGACATCGCTGTGGGTGGTGGTTAGAGGCTTTTAATTGTTCTAACTCATTGCCTATTGTTAAAAACAAAATGTCGTGACTGGTTTGTAGTATAGTGACAAACGTGTATATAGTCATCTAAGCAAAATACATCCATTGCAACTGCTTTGCATATGAAACTCCAGTAGAGATGCAGCAATTCAAACACCCTGTCAACATACCTCATGCCTTAAAGAAAAATCTTCCTACTAAAAGTAAAAATACCGTGTGTGAGGTTTCCTACTGGATTTAAAACTCAAGATTGAAGTTGCTTACTTTCATACTTTCCATTCTTTCAGATCTGATCACTTTCTAAAACTCAAGTACCAGCGATACGTAGAAGCATAGGAAGACACTCCTTTGTGAACATGTACACCAATAGACCTGAGGCCCAAACCTTCCCCAGAGCTCCTCCCTTCCACGATGCCCTGGGCCACTGGAGGAACAGGTCTTTCCGTGGTCTAGACCCTGGTCGATCCTTCCTCAGTTCTCCCAAGCTCTCTCTCCCTTAGCCATGAGATTCTGGTTTGCTGGGAACACAAACACGATTTAATACTCATAGCATAATTTATATAGATCTCAAATGCAGATTACAACAAAGCATTTGGAGTTAAAAGTTGAAGTGTTGAGGTCAATGCTGTGTTTCAGTGGGTGTTCTGAACCTGGTTTTCACAGATGAAATTTATTTCTATGAAATGGAATCAGGAACCCATTAAATTTTATACACATGCTTATGCAATACTGAGTTTATTGATATGTTTTCATTTCTCTATTTCTCCGCTTCTGTATTCTCATGTCCAGTTTGTTCCTGTTGGAAGCCATGATGGAGTATCTCTTTGGGGGAAAACATTTTTGTTACTCGATAGGTACAATGCATTTCCAAGCATAGGGATCGTGTGTGTGTGTGTGTGTGTGTGTGTGTGTGTGTGTGTGTGTGTCTTTCTCATCTTCTCCATTTTGTCCACTGCAAAAGTGTCACTTTGAGTATAGGAGAGCCACTGTGTTCTAATATGCCAATTCCAGATAACTGTTCAGTTTGCATACGGCAGTTATCTGGCTCTCGAACTGATTCTGAACATCTAAAGATTCTGTTATACTCCAGGGACTACTTTCCCACAACTTCCCAAAACATTCTCCATGGGATGTCCCTGAAGCTGGAAGACAGATGCACAACTGTGAATAACAGTTCTGAAAAAAAATGTTATCGATAAAGTTTAGGTTTGTGCAAAAAAATAGGCACACGACCAAAAAAAAAACAAACAAACAAAACAAAAATACAAAAACAAAAAACCTTGTTCCGGCTCACAAACCACCCAAAGGGATTCCAGAGTCTCCCTTTGAGAAACACTGTCCTGAAGGCTGATGCTAGAGGAGCTGTCAGTAACATAGAAAACAGCTCCATTTTCTAACCACACCATCACTAGTCACTAACCAACTAAGCAGGCGGTGTGCCTCGTGGCTCAAGGTTGAGCTCTGGTATTAACGGGGCGATTTTGCCCCTTTCCACTCTAAAAAACTCCAGATTCAGGTTGTGCCTTACTACCACTGATGGCTTTGTTGCTTTTCTCTGTCTTTATTGGTATCAATGTTCATGTAAACGATGGTCAAATCTTCAAGCCTGTGTACATGGATAAGTAAATAAACAACTCCATACTGAGCCTTGATGACGTCAGATGTTTCATTGAAGTTGGCGTGACCCCTCGGTACCACAAATCTGAGTTACTGTCCACTACATATTGCGCCAGCCATATGGCTCTGGCAATCTATACAGATGCTGGACTCTAATCCGTTCATTAGCCATGATAGCGAGTTCCACTTAGGATGTGTGAACAGGCCCAATTAAGGTTTGCAGGAGCCATGCTAATTAAACCATAAGCTAGTATAATTATTTGTATTCTGTGACTATAAAGAAGGAATCAAAAGGGTCATGACCGTTCTGTGGAAGTTGCAATCTATGAGGAATGACCAGCTTGTTAATATATGACACCTCCATGAAGCAAATCAAGAGAGAGACACAGCATCTGTTTCTAAACAGTAGACTCTGCTTAGCAGACAAGGGTAGACAGACTCTCGCACCAAGTGGTGTCTGAGTCAAACACCACTGGCTATTGAAGTTAAATCGACTTGGGACACCTCCATGTGCAAAAGGATAGTAATGCCCCTGCCCTGGTACCCCTGGGAGATCATAAACGTGAAACCCCCAGAAGCCCTCTTGTACCCTGATAGCTCCCAGATGCTGTGGGGCTGGCTGTCCTACCCACACGGAGGACTCCTGGTTCTCACACTGGACGTAAGGTTTCCCTTTATCTACTGTTTGTCTGATGACGGTCACAAGACTGGCATCTTGATTAGGGCTCAGAAGAATACTGTAAAGACTGAACTCCCAAATATTAAAGACAAGCGCAACACAAAGGAAGCTCTTACATCCATTTAAGGAGCTCTTTTAAAACAGTCATTTTCACATACTATTTGGTGAACCCTAGGGCAATAAATTATTACATAATTGCAGGCTAATTTTATTATTTGAAAATGTGTGGCTTTTCCATCCAAATTCACAAGATGCACCTGTAAGCAGTTCTAATGACTGGACTACTGTGATAGGTTTTCTCCAGTAAAACATCAGGATTAAAAGTCCCCCTGAGCTTTATAGCCAGCTCTCAAAAAAAAAAAAAAAAGCATATGAATTTAGAGTACTCCAAATGCTTTCCAGGACAAGATTCCCAATGCTGTGTGAAGTGTTGTCAATCTGTCTTTCGCTAATGCTTTTTTTTTTTTTTTTTTGTAATGAGTTCCCTAAAGAAGCCACAATCTGACTTCGATAATTTCACAGCAGCAGATGGTTTCCCGTGATGCACACACGCACGGGTACAAACTGGTGTCCCTGAATTCCTTGACACGATGTCCTGAAATATGAGAGGATACCTGAGAAAGGACGGAGAGGCTGCTGTTAAGGCTCTGTCTTCACTTGGTTCCCTGAAGCAGGTATCCTTAATTTCTAATCCATCCTTGAATATAAACTCTAGCTAAGCTGGAAACACTTGAGAAGTCTGACAGGAACGGAGTGATTATGTAAAAATTAGCAGGGGAGAATGAAAGCTCTGTGAATTAGGGACAGAAAACTAAAGCCACAGTTTGTTCTCTCTGCGGCAAAGATACGTGTAACACAAGGGTGTTCCCCTCACCTGCGACAGGGGCTATGCTCACCAGCCTATGCTCAGAAAACTACAGCCACAGCCTGATTTCAGTTCCTTCCCAAATCCACTTCCTCTTTGGACACCTGCATGCTCTCTCCTCACTCCAAGACTTCCCTGGCACACTCACCCACAGTTACCTACCATGTGCCCTGCCAGCTCGTGTCAGTTAAAACGTGAATTCAACTCACATCCTGAGCAGCTGGACTGTCAGATCTCCCTATACATATTTACATTGTAAGGAAGCCATTTGCCAACCGAGATGAATATCGAGTTGGTAAAATTGGATGATGACATCATGAGGGAGGGTTTAGCACTCTTCTATTGCTCCACAAACAGCGAGGAAGCTGGACAGGAGGTTAGGGGTCATGTTAGACAGCAGTCGCCCACCTGGGCCACTTGGGCAAGGGACTCGAATTTTCTCCTTTTAAAAATAAGGAATCCGAACATGGTGACACAAATCTTTAATCTCAGCACTGAGGAGCCTGAGGCAGGAGGCTAGCCTGAACTACACAGAAAGATCATCTTAAAGAAGTTGGGAGGAGAACCCATGAAAAAATGAAGGGTTTGGTTTC
The DNA here is from genome assembly GCF_004785775.1 of Grammomys surdaster. Classification (NCBI taxonomy): domain Eukaryota; kingdom Metazoa; phylum Chordata; class Mammalia; order Rodentia; family Muridae; genus Grammomys; species Grammomys surdaster. Next base: position 1,358,433 of record NW_021604762.1, on the reverse strand, counting down.
AAGGGATCCTTCCAACTCTCAACTGTGTGTTGTATGAGACTTCACCTGGATCAGGTGAACCCTAATGGTCAGCCCATAATCTGCTGACCATAGCCATGTATCCTCTACCTTAATAACTCATTTAGGGCCAAAGATAATGAGTTCAGGGCTCAACCCTAGTGAGACAATTTGTATGCAACCTTCACAGAGAAGCAGACTAAAAAGGTCAGCTCCGTTCACTTTTCCCCTTCCTAGTCAAAATCATAAAACCATTAGTGAAATGAAGTGGTCCCGGATGGCTTCCTGCAAGCCACATGGTGGATAGGTCTATTAGCCATGTCTGATGACCACCATGCCTTTAGCGTAACTTCACTCACGTCTCTAATATTTCGTGCAACCAGAGCCTGAGTTTCCAAAGGAAATTCTTAAACCTTCTGTCTTGGAGCTGGACATGGGATGAGGAGCCTGGTTCATCGGGAGTGGTCAATTTGCATTTCTTAGTGCCCACGCTCAAAGAGAGGTGGCAAAGCCCAGTATAGGCCAGATGTTTGCATAGGGAAGTATCTGAATTCCAGCATTTGTCAACAAGTGTTCTTTAAGAGCCATGATAGGGTATCCATGGAGGCGTTTCCTTCCTCATTATCATAGGATTGGAGAGTCCATCCTTTTAGATGTATGGTCAATTGCCTTTAGGTAGCAAATGCTAAAAGCCTGTTTTCAATGGTGTTCCCTGAAATGCTAAAGTTCAAACACAGCGTTGCCGGAAACTCCAAAGGACAGCCGACAACATCCCACAAAGGTAGGAAGATGAAGGACAGGAGGTGAATTTCCTACAGCTTAAAATACCTGATATCCGGTTTTAAGAAATAAAGTCTATTTTGCTTTATTTTCAAAGTATTATTTATGTAGACTCTCAGAGACCTCAAAAGTCACTTAAACACAGAAACTCTTTTTCCTCGTGTACATACCGATAAGCAGCTGGTGACGGCGATAAAAGAAATGAAGCTGAACGTGACAAGGGTTTGCCTTTGTCACAACAAGGCGAGTGAAGGGAGATCACAAGACTCTCAGGCAAAAGCGCACACGGGAGCTCCAGCCTCTTTACTAACACTCATAGCCCGCTGGGATGCACGCTGAGATTACAGAGGCCCATGTCCAATGCGCACTGGGATTACAGAGGCCCATATTCATCAGCATGTTGAGATGAAGCCTTCTGCAGTGCTCTCTTCTGCTGTCTTCCAAACAAAGCAAGGCCCCTTCTCTCACCCTCAATCTGAGACTTGCAATGATTGTCCAAACTCACTCTAGAACCCACCAGTGGGGGTGGCAGGGATAAGTCAGCAGTACTTATCCTTCCTGAGTACTGTCAGAGCCACTGTCATTGACACTGTTGACTGGGTTTTAACACGGACCCCTTCAGTGTCGCTGTGGGGGAGGATAAGAACGGCTTGAAGCTAGGCATATAATTTTAACATGATTCGGTTTTGTGTCAGTCTGATTTGATTTGTTATGTGGAAAAATAATAATTAGCTCACAGTCTTCAGTGAGACCAACTTACTTGGGCAAAGCTGTAGAGCTCCCTGAGGTGAACAGATAGGGCTTAATTTCCCTCAGACTGACACAGAGCAGGACATGTAACATCAGACATTCAAAGCTTTAGAAATGCTACAGTTCAAATTCAGCGCAGGGAGGGCAGACTGCTGGGAGTCCCTATCTGACCTCCTTGATACAGTTGAAATAACTGCTAATTTGCCCAATCTGAGGACCAAACTCATCCTAGCCAGCCAGATCAGGCTACACAGCTGTGCAGTCATCTATGTCGTGAGACATTAATATTTGGGACCACCCAGATCTCTACAGCTGAACTTAGTACAGATTTTGGAGTATTTCTGCAACAATACTGGAAATTGATAAGAAGAGAGTATAAGAACCAGTAGCTGTCAATACTCAAAAATATCTCACACACTCCGGGCCCTCCTCAGCATATCATGACTTTCTTATTGGAAAAGTTCAATAAAGTGGGTGACGGGACTCACCACTGGTTTCTCAGAGTGTGACAATTCTACTCACAGACAGGGAAAAAGATGAAAGGGGAAAACCCCATCTCTCAGTGCTTCTCCCTTGACAAAGGGTAGAAAACAGAAAGATGTGTTTCCATCAAACAAATGAAACCACATTTAATTAGACAAACAGGCCTGTCTACTTTAATCTCCTTCGTAGGTACAAAGTGTTCACAAAAATTTTAATAGAAAAAGAAACTTTTTTTTTTTTAGCCTAAATAAAGGCATCAAATCACACTACAACGGAATCCTAACACAACCTATAATTGTGGTCAGCCAACCACGAGGCATTTAATTCTGTTAGTTTTCTTGTGGTGTCCTTGACACTTGACCTCCTTCAATCTTTCCCCATCCCCCTCTCCCACTGGATTCTCCAGCTCCACTTAACGTCAGGCTGTGGGTCTCTGCATCCGTTTCTAAGCTGCTGGGCGAAGCCTCTCTGGTGACAGTTATGCTAGGATCCTGCTGTTGTAGTCGTTAACTAACCTAGACCCAGAGGGGCTCATAAAGACTGAACCGCCAACCAGAGAGCAAGCATGGGACGGACCTAGGCCCTCTGCACATCTGTAACAGTTGTGTAGCTGGATCTTCATGTGGGACTCCTGAAGCAGGAGGAGGAGGATACTGCCTGCCTTTGGACCCTTTTTCCCTGACTGGGCTGCCTGATCTAACCTCAACAGAAGAAGATGCACCTAGTCTTACTTCAACTTGATATGCCAAGGCTGGCTGATATCCATGGGAGGCCTCCCCTTTTCTGAGAAGGGGAGGAGGGGTAGACGGGAAGAGGGGTGAGAACAGGAACTGAGAGGAGAGGAGGGAGAAGTTGCAATTGGAATGTAAAGTAAATAACTTAATCGATTAAAAAAAAAACAAAAAAAATAAAAAAAATAAATGACTTTTGTATAGCCAAGCTTCTCACACTATAAATGAGGACTGATACCAAAGGACCTTAATTTAAAAATATATGACAATATGAGCAAGTATACTTGTATTATAAGTAAGTAAATATAATGGAGCAAAGGGCATAATATATTTTTAAACTTTCCTACGGGCTCGAAATGGTGTATTATATATTGTATGTCTCGGTGTCAATCACTTAGGTAACAAATGTCTAACCAATAGTTAAAATTACTCAGTAATGTTTCTCAATTAAAATGATTCTAACATGTTGTTTCTAGCCATTGATCAGTGAATTTCAGTCCTATTATCACAAATTCTAAACAGCTTCAAACTCAAAAATGAAAGTATTTAGCATTAGAGACCAATGTGTTTGTGCTGTGTGTACCTTTGCTACCCTGCCTAAGCTCCAGGAATGGGCTTCACTACCAGCCCCTACCCAGTTTCCCTTGAACCCACTGATAAAAGACACATACACAGGTTGCTCATTTTCAACTTACCTTCTGACACAATTGTTGGGCAACACTATCTCCCACCTAGAAGAGTGTACCCTTCAATATTCTTATCTCGGCACCTCCCACCTGCTCTAACTTTAGTTGGTCAGTTGAATCTAGTCCCTGCTAAACATCCCTGACCACCCGCCTATAGGAGCAGCCTGTGTGGCCATTCCGTTTCAAGATCTTACACGACTGGTCAACTTTTCTTCATCAGAAGTATGGCGAACTCTGTCTCTCCTCCCCTTGAGTCTTTCTACTAGCTTCCAGGGACCTGGAAGTCCCACCTATCCCTCCCACCCAGCAATTGGCCCATGGCTTCTTTACTGACAGATCAAGAACCAATTGGGAAACAGGACCTCACCATCAGACCCGTCCCTACGTGTTTGCACTTTCATGAGATATAGATCACTCTCCATGAGAACCACATAGTACCATGATCTAAACTGGTCACATCACAGACAGGGTGCTGCTGTCTTGGTGGCCTTATCTGTTTTCTCCCCTTCCTTCCCTCTGCTACTTCAGCATCTGTGTGTCTTACTTTTCACTCCTCTAGGTGGTTTGGAAGAGAATGTCCCCCACTGGCTCATGTGTTTGAACACCTGGTCCCCAGTTGGTGGCATTATTTGAGGGAGGTTTAGGAAGTTCCGCCTTCTAAGAGGAAGTATGTCACTGGGGTGGGTTTTGAGAGCTTAACATCTTACCCTACTGCTCGTTTGTTCTGTTTCAAGCTCGCTGCCAAAGATGGAGCCTTTAGTTTCCTGTTCCTGCCTGCATGTCTCTCCACCACCGTGATGGTAACTGACACTTGTCCTTCTGGAGCCATAAGCCCAAATACACTTCCTCTATAAGTTGCCACGGTTAGTGTTTTATCAGAGGAATGGACACAGGGCAGAGCTGAGACGCTGCACAGGAACCTTTCTTGTGTTCTTCGTTCATGTCTCTAGTAAAATGAACCTGTCCCCTGACCTGACCTCCAAGTGTTACCTCTCTGACGCTGAGAACTTAGACCACCAATGCCTTCTGTGCCTCTTTTTGTTCAATAGGCTTTGTGGAGCAGCAAGTGGGTGCCGAGGACTGGCCTAGGTGTGAGGATGAAGTGATGAACAAAGCAATCTAAGCCCAGCTCTCCATCCAGGGTGGAATGGGAATGAGCAGAAAGGCGAGTCTTCTGGAAAGAAGTGAAGCACATAGGTGTGAGACATGGGAGCAGCCTGGGAAGTGGGGGGCCGTGGGGGGCGATGGGCATGAGGCATCCTGCATCTACTTTCACTTGTAAAGGAATCACTTGAAATAGAATATTTTGGACACTAAAAATCACCCCTCACAACTTTCTATCAATAACAACAACAAAAAAGGTTAAGCTTTTTAACCAAACTTCAAAGTATTCCATCCTGCTCTGGGTGGACAGTGAACTACAGCCCTCAGGAAGGAAGAGCAAGTGACCTTATCAAATTGTAGAATCACATTCTTGAGCAACTCCTCGTTGATGCTAAAGAAGGATGTTAAAATCATAATAATTCTTGATGAGTAAAAAGCATGAAACTTCTGGACATGTCAGAACCAATGGGCTCAGGGGCCCACATAACTCCCCCCCTCTCCTGCCCCTGTCAGGGAACTAGTGGTTGTTGATGGCTGCTGGGGACCATCAGTTTTCTTCAAGAGGGGAGCTCTTGAGAGGTTGTCTGTGTTCCAGTAGATGGGCCTATACCCATACACACATGGGCACTGCTAATTAGAATTAGTGAGTTGTAAGTAAGTAAGTAAATAAATGACATTGTAGGGGGACATAGTAAGGGTGTTGGAGATGAGCTACAAGTTGGGAATAGGTAGATATGATCAGAATACATTGCATACATGTATGGGAATCTCAAAGAAAAATAAAGCACTCTGTTAAAGACCTTGAAGACTCTTTGTTATAAGGACAGGTCAATTCTGAGCCATTATGATGGGGCTGGGAGCTCAGAGCACACAGCCCCTGAGACACTGTAGAGAGCTGCAGACAGAGTAAAAGACGACACCACTCCAACAGCTTCCCTCTTTATTAGTGTTTGAGAAGTGAATCTGAATGACATCTAATAAGCACAACACAAGAGGAAACACCTAACTTGCACATGTAGCATATATAAGCATATACATTATACGGATTTCATAATCCCCATCTAAACAGGAAAAGAACAACTTTTTTTTTATAGCTCAAAAATAACTTCCGTGTTGGCATTGCTGTCTCTAACATACAGTACTGAGTATTATTAACAGGAAGAACTACAGACTCGCAGGCTCACTACAGTTGTGGATTTTATATTATGGTATAAATAGCTTTTAAGAAATCATCTATATAATAAAATAAGTTCACTTTTGAATTGCAGCAGTCATTTTCTTCAATCAATAAAAATATTCCTTGATTATAAAGCAGCTTGAGTTTGCAAATATATTTCAGGAAAATAACTCTATTTGAAATACCACACTTTTTAAAAAGGCAACAAAGTGACCAGATTTAGATTTAAGATAGTATATTGCAAAATAGTTCAGCACAGTATATGTCTGAGCAAAAAGCAAGTTCCATTCAGAAGGATACTTTTAATTTCATAAAACAAACTGTTCCAATATTTGTGTGGTAGTTTCAAGTCTAAATATTTACAATAGTGGATGACTTTTTACACAGAACAGGCCAGAAACTTCAATACATAACTACAAGACAAATGTGTAACATTATTACATCACTATCATGAAGCCTAGTTTAACATGGGCCCAAGACAATGAATGATCAGCATGGCTCTGCAGCTGTGTAGTGGGCACAACTCAGCAGCTCCAGCTCATCTCTGACCCCACCCCAAGCCCAGACACCACGAACATCCACACAGATAACACACCCTGCCCAACACATTTTAATTTACTCTACTCTGAAATACTTCTTTAAAGTTTTTTATATCCCAGGAGGAAATGAAGGCAAAGTCTCAAAAAGTAAAAAGTGCAACATGTTTCAAAAGTGCTGTGCATGTCGGGAACGTACAATGTTAAATAAGTGTGCAAAAAAGGTTCTACCTTGAGTTCACAAGCTTAACTGCAAGTCTCTGGTAGTGTGTACAGGTGGGGTGGTTGAGCAGCAGAAGGGAAACCTGAGAGCACACTGTGTGCCGAGGCATGCACTGAGTCAGAAGACCCATGTTTACGCTCAGCTCTGTTAACCAGCCAGTCAGTGGTTCTGGTGAAGGGAATCCTATCTCTGTGGTTGAGAATGGGTATGAGGTGAAGCCAGACATCACCCAGGGGCCCCTCCTTCCAGGTTCTAACTGCTCACAGGAGCCTATCCCCGGAGGGCAAGTGAGCCTACCATATATAAGATACACCAGCTGTCTAGTGACTGCTCTCTAGGTACTTTTTAGTAACAAACCACAGAGGATGGAAAGGAACATTCTAGAACACCTGGATAGGAAACAGGTCATGTGAACGTCATGAAGTGGGAGGTGACAACTTTCACTATGTGAAGAACCTAACACCTTGTGCAAAAATGAAGCCAGATGGCAAAGTAACCACAACATATTGCTAAGTAGCAATTTTTTTTTGAGTCCCAAAATTTCCTAGGGACCTAAAGTTTCTAAAAAGTGCTTATTCTGAAATTATTTTCAAAAGAACCATGACCCTCAAAGTTCATACTTGTGTTCCTTTGGAGATTTTAAGAAGATTGCTCTATTTTTAGCTTTCCCATAATATATAGCTAAGTAAAGTAAACCCTTTGAGATAGATCCTATTTTTCATCTAACACATACACATATGCAGAGAAGCTCAATGCTTTAGGCGGTTAACTCAACAACTCTCATCGATGAGCTTTGACCCACTAATCCCTCGGTAGGTCACTCGGCTTGGTCTAACCAGCACTCCGTAGTTTGGCTTACAGGTGAAATAGCGCTTGTCACCCACGGCACCGTCGTTTTTCCCCTTGGCACTTCGGAGCTCCAGTCCAAGCCAAATGCCCGAGGCAAAGTCCGTGGGACCCACGTACCTAACCGTGGCCATTTCATTAGAGCTCGTAAGCAGGACCTGAGACCCCTCATGGAGCTTCATGGTCCCCTCCAGACCACCCGCCGTGGTAGAACTGCTCCAGCTGCGGCGCAGGGTCTTGGTCCTGTCCAGAAGGGAAAGGAAGAATTGGACTTAGATACTGGAGTCGCTGGATGCAATTTCTACATCCATTCCTGCTGCCACCTCCACGTTCATTTAATTTACAAAAGAGAAAAGTTTATGATAACAACTTTATTTTATTTTTATTTTTGAGCAGTTAAGTATTAGTTGTTTTTATTATTAAGTTTTACTTTCCTATCCCTCAGAAGAACCTTAATTATAGGTGGAAGACTTGTTCCAAATGCCCTTTCTTTTTATTTTTCTATTGTCATAAGATAATATCCTTTATTTTAATGCCACCATTTCTCCTTAATTAAACATAGAAGGCAATTTCCATTCTTACAGTAAAAGGACATTTGGAATTTTTTCTTTATTTTTCAGAGTATAATTTTTAAAATTGGAAATAGCCGTATTAGGAATACATTTCCAATTTCTAAAAGTTTTTCTCTTTTGAATCTTTGAACACCACCCAAAAAAAATTCTCTCACTCTCCCTCTCTCTCTCTCTCTCTCTCTCTCACACACACACACACACACACACACACACGAGAGAGAGAGAGAGAGAGAGAGAGAGAGAGAGAGAGAGAGAGAGAGAGAGATTCAGAGAGATTGATTGATTTCAGTAAACAATTAGGAAAAACACATATAACTTTAGTATCAGTAAGTTAAAAGAAAAGGAACTGGTATTCTGAATGTGATTTCACTTTAAAATATTTTTACATGAAAACAAATCTTAAAACCTACAACTTTAGAAAAGAAATTTTAGATAAAGATATAGGTCTTTCCATGGACTCCTTACCTTCCCTTCTGCAGCAGGAGAGTTTGGGCTCTGCTGCATAGCAACCCTGCCTTCTATACACAGCATCTCCTACACAGCAGGCACCTCTTAGCACCTGCCAGCTACCTGACTGGAACAAAACAGGCCTGAGACTGCACTGCCCTCAGGACTCCCTCCCTACCCATACTGCCCCCAGGACTCCCTCCCTACCCATACTGCCCCCAGGACCCCCTCCCTACCCATACTGCCCCCAGGACCCCCTCCCTATCCATACTGCCCCCAGGAC
>NW_021604762.1:1268521-1349418 GCF_004785775.1 Grammomys surdaster | reverse complement strand
AGCAGGCACCTCTTAGCACCTGCCAGCTACCTGACTGGAACAAAACAGGCCTGAGACTGCACTGCCCTCAGGACTCCCTCCCTACCCATACTGCCCCCAGGACTCCCTCCCTACCCATACTGCCCCCAGGACTCCCTCCCTATCCATACTGACCCCCAGGGCCCCTTCCTCTTACCCATACTGCCCCCTAGGACTCCCTCCCTACCCATAATGCTCCCAGGGCCCCTCCACTACCCATACTGCCCCCAGAGCCCCCTTCCTATCCACACTGGCACCTCTCTTTGTCCACAGGAGGCAGCTGACCCTGATAGTCATAACAGACACCGTTGCCCTCTCTCTTAGGAAGTCCAGATGGTTATTCAGGGCCTGCCAAGGGAACCAGGAGTCTTCCACTTCAATCCCCTAGTCCCTTCTTCCTTTCCTTTTCCTCCCCCCTTTCCCCTAGCTCCCCCTCCCACCCGTGGAACTGCTACCCAAACTGCCTAAGGTCTTCTTCCTACTGTAAAGAGAAGCAGGGCCTACTTCTTTCACCTTTTGTCTTCTTTTCTACATTTTTAAAGATTAATTCATTGTGTGTCTGAGTGTGTCATGTGTCTGTCTGTACATGTGCCTGATGAAGAAGGCATGGGTGCCTTCTGTACCTTCCATGTACTCTTCTGAAACCATTCTCACCCTGAACTCAAAGCTGGAAGCCATCGAGTCCCAGCCATCCTCCTGTCTCTACTAACCTGGGGTTATAGAGTTTCCTGGTACACCTGATTTGTGTGGGTGAGGGATCTAAACTCTAGTCTTCATGATTGTGAAGCAAAGCTGAGAAGGCTCTAAACCCCTGAGCCACCTCTCCAGCTCCTGTTTTCTACAGTTTTAAATATGTTACCACACACAGTATCTTGTTTGTTTCTATTAGGCACCCAGTAAAAGGGAAGATGACTTAAAAATGTAAAGCTAGGACACCAGAGCTCAGAGACTTTTCTATGCCACACCTTCCAAGAAACGAAGAAATTGTAATCTGGAAATACTTTTAAAGCCCAAAATGGCAGTACACATGCGTAATTCTGACGCTCAGGAGGCTGAGGCAAATTGATCATGAGTTTAAGTCCAGCCTCAGCTACATAATGAGATCCAGGCCAGCCAGCGTGGGCTACACGCTGTTTTTACACGACAAAATCCTGTCTTAAAACAGCAAATACCGAGTCAGGCAAGGTGGCTTATGATTATAAGACAAGCAGCCAGGGAGCTGGAGTCAGGGGATCGGGAGCTCAAGGTCAGCCTGGACAATATGAAGAACCACTTCAAAAAGGAAAGGAAGAAAGGAAGTGACTAGAATCAAAACATTTACAATTATTTATCCCATCAAATGCAAAATGCAATGCACAGAAACAAATTCTTACTGAACACACAAAAGCAACATATGAGTTCTACTCCTACACAAAAACATCCATTCCCTCACGTTCCAAATTCCCACCAAATGGAAGCTTTTTGTAGCCAGACAAAGCTGGTGACATTTTTTTCAGAAAAATCATGGCAATAGGCTGTATTTTCTGAACACTCGCCATGTGTCTGATGCCTCGTACAACCTCAGCCTCACACAAGCCAGGATTTTACCATCTCTGTTTTCTACATTTGCTCTGAAGGTATCATTTATTTCCATATGAATAATTAAAAATAAGTAGCGCCATGTTGATCAGTCATCAAAACCTTTCCTACACAGATTCCTCTAGGTCAACACCAGCACACCAGCAAGCTCTGCAGAACCATACAACCTGCACACAGCTGAGTCCACTAGACTTCCACCTACAGCCAGTACCCAAGTCTAACGTTCCCACAAACAGTAATCAGAAAACAATGCACCCACCCTCATGTTCCATAGGCAAGACTCATTCTAAAGAATGACTATGTTTTCAGCAGAAGCATATTTCCAGCCAGGACTTGAAGCATTATACTGAGCAGGAGGGGAAAGTGGGTGCCTTGTCTTCTCATCTGAGTGGGAATGCTTCGTATTTTTCTCCACTTAATAGGATGGTGGCTTTTGGTTTGTCATATCTAGTCTTTATTGCTTATGTTCCCTCCATGCTTTGTCTCTCCAGTTTTTATCACAGATAGTCACTAGATGTTTAACTGAAAGGACTAAGTATAACTATCTCCAGATGACATGATTCTGTGCATGAAGGACCCCAAAGACTCTACCAGGAAACTCCTAGAGCTGACCAACACATAAAGCAAAGTAGTGGGTTACACATTAGAATATCAAAACCAATATCCTTCTTACTAAAGACAGCCTGGAAAGGAAATTATGGGAACAATCACATTCACAACAGTCAACAAACAAATCAACCTGGAATAAACCTTAACATGACAACCACATATACTGAAAACCTTATGACACTGAAGAAATAGAAGATGGGGAGGCCTCTCATACTCATGGATTGGTAGGATTAATATCCTGAAAACAGCTATCCCATCAAAAGTAATATACAGATTCAATGTAATCTACATAGAAATTCCAATGCAATTCTAAGCAGAAATTGAAAACAAACGACAATCTTAAAATTCACTTGGAAATAAAAAAAATGACCCTAGATATCCAAAACAACTGTGAACATTAAAAACTCTGCTGGAAGTATCACCATTCCTAACTTTAAATTGTCCTAGAGAGCCACAGTGAAAACACACAGTGTTGGCAGAAAGCCGGGCACACTGAGCAGGTGCAGTAGAACCAGGAACACAGAGACATCCAAGCCCCTGGACCTACAGCCACCTGGGTTTTTACAAGGATGCCAAAGTACACACTGGAGAAAAGACAGTATCTTCAATAAACAGTGCTGAAAAACTGGATGTTCACATAAAGATCGAAAGTTGATCCTTCATGCATCCTCTGCACACAGATCAATTCCAAAATGGATCAAAGATCTTAACACTAAACCAAAACACCCAAGAGTGCTAGGAGAGAAACGTTCAGACTGAGCTTCAGGACAGGAGCTGAGGTGAGGACTTCCTGTCAGGAACCAATGATCAACAAGTGGAACTGCAAAAAATGAAAGTCTCTGGATCACAAAGTAAACTGTTAATCCAGTGAAGAGGCAGTCCACAAGATGGCAAAGGAAGATAGGATGGAAAGATAGACAGAGAGAGAAATAAATATATGGATGTAAAAAAAGACATATAGAGATAGATAGATAGATAGATAGATAGATAGATAGATAGATAGATAGATAGATAGATGGCTGATATAGAGATGGATATATATAATTACATATATATGAATATATATAAAAAACAAAGAATATACAAAAAACCAAAAAACTAAACATCCAGAAAACAGACATCCCTTTTAAAACATGGGCAATGGAACTGAACAAAGATTTCTCAGAAAACGAAATGGCTAAGAAATCTTTTTTAACGTATTCACCATCCATTCTTTGCCATCAGGAAAATGTAAATTAAAGGGACTCTGAAGGGGCTAGAGAAAAGTCTCAGCAGTTCCAGTACTGGCAGCTCTTCCAGAGGACCCGGATTCAACTCCCAGCACCCACATGGTGACTCACAATAGTCTGTTAACTCCAGTTCCGAGGGATCTGATGCCCTTTTCTGCCTGCTTTGGCACCAAGTATGCAAACTGTACATAGACACAAATGTAGGTAAAACATTCACAATACAAAATCTTAAAATAACTCTTGTGAGTTTCACTATTTTTAATATTTTTAGTTGTGATGTTTACTGTATTTTCCATGTATAGACTTTTAGGTGGGATGTTTGGCTATATGTCACAGTGTACAGTGCCTGCAGAGGCCAGAAGCAGGCAGCAGAGCCCTGGGACTGGACTTACACAGATTCAAGTTGCTGTGTGGAACTGACCCCTAGTCCTCTAGAGAACCAGGGCTCTTAACTACTGAGCCACCTCTCCAGCCCCAATTTCATGTTTCTTGATGGATAAGATCTGGGAAATGAACCCTTATGCAGTGTTGTTCAGAGTACAAACTGGTGCAGCCACTCTGGAAATCAGTATGGCAGGTCCTCAAAAGACTACAATTACAATTATCATGTGAACCAGATACAACTCCTGGGTATATACCTACTACAAAGGCATACATTCATCTGTGTGTCTTATTACTAAATTCACAGTAGTGAGGATGTGAACAGCCAAGATATCAATCAACTAATGAACAGATAAGAACATGGTACCCCCACACAATGAAATTTTATTCACCTGTAAAGAAAAATTAAACTGAGAGATTTGCAGGTAAATCAATGGAACTGGAAAACATTACACTAAGGTACCCCAGACCCATGAAGGCAAACATCACCTGTTCTCATTTGTATAGATCCTAGCATTGAAACTTTAGATTTAACTTGGAGTGCCTATGAAACTAGAAAACTATAAAGGGACCATTGGTGGGGGCAGGGAAGAATTTTCAGAGAGGCAGGGATAATAGAGGATAAGGTAATAGGTGATGTCATCTTATAGGTGATAGGAGGGGTGAATCATGGGAATCATGGGAATGGATGTTTAAGTTGGAGGAAGAATGGAAAGTAGATCACAGGGGGAGGTGAGACAAAGGATAATTAATTGTAAGGAAGCTTGGGAAAGCCACACAGAAACCTATCATTTTATAAGTGTCATATAACTGAGGCTAGAAAGATGGCTTGTTACTCACTGTCCTATCATGAGGAGTAGAGTTTAGATTCTAGCAACCAGGTCACAAATGCCTGCAACTCCAACAGTTCTGGCGTCAGTGTGTGTGTGTGTGTGTGTGTGTGTGTGTGTGTGTGTGTGTGTATGTGTGTGTACACATACGTGCACATGCACGCACACATGTGTGATACTGCCGCTGCTCTTAGATGTACCAGAAATTGATGGTAAGACCCTACCTACTGCTGAAGACACCACACAATTTAGTTACAAGATAGAGAAATGAAGTTGGTTTTGAGGAAAAACTTTCTCCCTATACAAGAAGGTGTTATGTGGGCTATTGAGAAGAAAAGTCACCAACAGTCTTAGCTATCCATGAACCCTGTGAGTCATACTAAGGACCAGTGTGACAAAATATCCCAATGGGACTAATCAATCAATAGTGACATGAATGTTATGGAGGTGACCAATTGCCTTCTGCTTGGATTAAAGGCCCACTCCAGGAGGAAACACATACCTGGTTCTGTAAATCTGGCCAAAAGACCCACGTTTGGGAAGCCAACAGGCCACAAGGTGGACATACTACTATTCTTTTGCTAAATGGACATAGTATCAAAATGCCCTCTAAGTTCATACTCCTACATCCATTGATCAGTGCAGCTCTCAGACTGTATCAGAAAAGGTTCTTTGTGTGGTAGATGCAGTTAGAACAGATACAAAAGTATCTGTGGACTATTCAGTCACAGATGCAACATCTGTATCCCAGCCCATTACCCAAGGTTCAGGGACCATTGTAGAAAGGGGGCCAGAAAAATGTCTAGGAACCAGATGTTAGGAAGGGCCAGATGAAACAGTATCTATTGGCCATGAGGTGCACTCATGGACTCACAAAGCTGTGGTTCCTGCGTCAGACCTACACAAGGTCAAGCCTTCCAACATCCCCAGCACAGAGGGGAAGCGGTCACAGCCGCCATCCCAACCTCAGCTGAAGCACGACTGGTAGTTAATGGCTTCTGGGGGAAGAGAAGCAGAGTTTTCTTTACTGGTGGCCCCTGATAGGTCCAATCCAAAGAATGGCCCTGCACTTATTATGAGTTTATGTGAATATAAAATAGGTTCAGAGAATTTAAGACATGAATTTGTAAGGGAATATGGGATGGATGTAGAAGGAATAAGGGTGAATATGATCAAAATATACTGTGTGCATGTGACATTCTCAAATAACTCATAAAAATATATTACATTCATCTATAAAGTTCAATTTCTTGCTATTTCTATAGGAAGCAGGTAAGCGTTACCACCTGTTCCTCGTGTCTGCAGTCCACCACGTGCATGTGACCTGCTGCTATGTCCTTGCCAGGGAGCAACACTTCCCTCAGTTCTCTGTGTCATCCTCCTGCTCACCAACCTCCACACTGTCCAGGCAGTCTCTTCTTAGTACTATCTTCCATTCTGCCTAAGAGCCCTTGAATATCTCCAATGCACTGGAGCATAAAGTTACTGTCCTTAATCTCTTGGCTATTTGAGCAGGAAGAGCGATTTCAAACTCCAAATCTGTGAGAAGTGTACACTACTAGGGGAAGCCAAAGCATTTTAAAAAATGATAATTCTGAGTGCCTTACGCAAACGGGTCTTATGTTTCTTTAATTTCATTCATGCATGGCTGAACATATTAAATCAGATCTGATTAATTCAGTAAACAGGAGTTGAAAATCAACCGGCCTTACCCAATGAAAACACAACATGAATTCCCCCAGCTTATATTAGCAGCCATACTAACCTCTTAGACGAGAAGACACACACAGTGGGCTGCTTTTAGCCACTTGTGACATGTTTAATTGAGCTTTTAAAGGAGGGAAGAAGAACTCAACACACCGGTCACACCTTCTCTCTTACGTGCTAACATTCTACCGAGCGGGGCGTACGATACAAAACTCCATTTTTCTTCCTTCACAGAATCCCGGCATACTCGTCTTGAAAGGTAGTTTTCTAAGGCTTCTCAATACTCACTTGGCAAAAGCATTTCTCCTGTTAATCTCTTTTTGAGAAGAAGCAGAGGTTGTGCTGAAACTTCTCCTAAAACCTAAAAGTGAGAGTGAAGGACAGAAGAGGAAAATATGTCACGTTTTCAGAGTTTACATTGAGTTATTTTTAATCAGTTCTACAGTGCTCCATGACACTATAGGTTGTTTTGTTTTATTTTGTTTTGTTCCTGGAGAAAACTGCTACATAGCAGTTCTTCTAAGATAAAATTTCTCTATCTTATAGGGAAGTGTCTTAAACTCAGGAAGTAAACAACTCAAATCCATCAGGAAGTCCCTGAAACTGACCAGATACAATATGTCCCTCTCTCCCTGAGCACACATAGGCAGAAGAGACAGAAACCAGACCCCACCTGAGCTGCCCAAAAGGGATATCCTCCAGTCTGCTGAGCTGCCTGCAGGCTGTGCACCATACTCCAAGTGTCTAGCTTTCATGAGTTGTCTGTCACCCATGCTGGAGTGGGCTTGGGTGATGCAGCTGTCTCTACTCACTTCTGCTCCTATAAATAATCTTTCACCCATATTCCCACAAGTGGTCTCAATAAAACTCATTGGTTCACTAAGTTGGACCTTGATGATCCAACTTTGTTGTGTTGTCGGTTCCTACACAGGGTGAGTACATATCTGCTCACATCTCCCTAGGAACAGCATCACACAATGGAATGAAGGCACATGCACACCCAGAACATAACTGTAGGTGAGATTCCTAGACAATTCCTCATCTTTGCCTTCTTATCAGGTTCTGCTCACACAGGGATAAGTGGTGGGCACAATGTGACTCTCAGAGCTCTCTCCTGTAAGATCTCTTGAAAACCAAATAATACCAAATTACACACTGATAAAGTAGATTGGTATATGATAAAATATTATAATGTTGATAATCATATAAAAATCGTGGTTTTTTTTAACTGTCATTAAAAATATTCCAAGAATAGAACACTGGACAGTAAACTTCAGAGCTCCTCAGTGTGCCCTCCCAATACACAAAAGCTCAAAGATTAAGAGACTCAACAATAGGTAGACTTTAAAAGAGAAAATTAATTTCCAATTCTGGCAAATCAGAAGTGCTGAGCAAATCTCTTGATTAAAGTAACTCCAATTTAAAACAACTATAATTTTTATAGACTATACTGCTGAGCTGACTCATAGTCATTCTCTCCCCCCACCCGTGTGTGTGTGTGTGTGTGTGTGTGTGTGCACATGAGCATGCACACTCATGCTGGGGACATACCCCAGACCCCAATGTACAATTTCAAAGAGGTTAAACCATAAAAAAGAAAGAAGGCAGGAGAGGTTGTCAGGCACTCGGTGTGCAATTTTACTTTGTACCACAGGGTTGTCACTTGATCCCTGGATACTGGACTCCTGATTGGGTACACAGGACCCAGAAGAGCAAAGCCTGGTATATGGGGACCCTCGCAAAGACTCTGGGAAAGGAGTTCATCCTCAGTGTTATCTTGGGCAAGAAACCAAATGAAACAATGGCTTTTTTATCAGTGCAAAGCTGGAATTACTACACTCGGATTTTGTAGCCATGAGTAAATTCATGCTATCTATGTCATTAAAAAAAAAAAAAAAAACCTATTGCATAGAGTGTAGGGCAAAGTAGTTCTGTCTGGGGTGGTAGACTTTCTGTGAAATAACAGAAGTCAGTTTATCTGAATGTATCAAAGAACTGCCATCTATAAAATTCTAATTAAGCAAGCATTTCTCAGTAATAAATTAGAAAGTCACAAGGAGAGGAGACATAAATCAGGATCAACAGACACAGGGTGTGGAATTAGATACAGCAAAGCTTCAGACATTAAACTAGTTAGCACACAGTAACAGATGGACTTAAGATGTTAAGGACATGAGACATGAGCTTGAGAGCACACGGGAAAATGAATGGTAGCAAGATGTGCAAGAAGAAAAGAAGACATTTTGATGATTATTAATGGGGCGGCTGGATCAAGCACTGGAACAGACACAGTTGAAGAGAGAAACAGGAAATGGATAACGCTAAAGGCATTTTTGTCAGAGGGATAAGCTGTGACAGACACAAGACTCACTTAGATGTCAATCTCCAAATCTAGGAAGACCCAAAGTACCAACAGGGTTAACAAAAAGAAATCTCTACCTGCACATATCCTAATAAAACTGCACGGCACAAAGGGAAGACATCTTCAGAGAATACAAAACAAAAAGACCAGATAAACCACCTACAACAACAAGGACTGGTCAGACACCAGACTTATGACAGCAGCCAGAGCTTCTGTCTACAGGGAGAAAATTCTACATTCAGTAAAAATGCCACTGGAAAAGACAAACAACAACAAGAAGAAGAGTATACACAGGCCATAACAAAGTTACCCTAAGAGGAAGTTATGTTTATGGATGAGTAAAGATAGAAGTGAAATAAAATACTACAGAACAACTATGGTGATGATGTCTCCTTTACAGGGGTGCGAAAACAGAACCAAAACAGCTCAGTTTCTAAGGATTCAAACTGTGTAGGAAGGGGGTAAGAATGATTGACTTTAAACAGTGTGTACATTAAATGATCTATGATAATTGCCAGGTCTCCTACCCAGAATTCAGCTCATACACAGTAGGGAAGTAAACAGTGCAGAAAAAGAAATGGCAGGAACACACACAGAGTAAAGTCGAGCAGGAAGTGAGAGCTGGGTGTGGTGGTGCACCACAATCCCAGCACTGGGAGGCAGAAGCAATGAGAGGAGACTTCCCTGAGTTCAAGGAATTCTAAGTTAGCCAGGACTATTAAAGATGCTGCATAAAACAAAACAAAACCAACAACACAAAAACAAACAAAAAAACAGAAAACATCCACCATTTATGACTTATTTAGAAACTCATCATTTACAATACATAAAACCCAAAATGGATTAGGGGCTGTGGAGATAGCTCAGTGGTTAAGAGAGCTTGCTGTGCAATCATGAAGACCAGAGTTCAGATCCCAGCACCCACATAGCAAGCCAAGCATACAGGAAATACCTGTAACTACACTCTGAAGAATTCAACATTTTCTTCTGACCTCCATGGCACCCAGAGCCCCCCAGAATATATGCTCATTCACTCTCAAAGAGACATACATACAAACAAACATTTAAAATGGAATGGGAACTAAGTAAAACAGCATAAAGAACATTGCTAATACATCAATTATAGCAATAAATTAAAATGATTGGAACTCTCAGAGTAAAAGATAAAGACAACAAGATTTATTTTTTTCAGCTGGAGTTTTTCTGTGTAGCAATGGCTATCCTGGAACTCACTTTGTAGACCAAGCTGGCCTCGAACTCAAGAGATCTACCTGCACATGTGCCACCACACCCAGCCAGATTTTTTTTCTAAGTAAAACCCTAGTATGTTCTGCTTAGGAAGGTACTCTGAAAGCATTATGGTAGAGAGTAAGTCAATAAAAAACTTGTCAGAGAAACATTTAACCAAGCGAAGGCTGGAACAGAGACACAAGGATGTTATAAAAGAATACCAGGCAGAGCTTTTCAGTGCATCCTTGCAACCCTGGCACTCAGGAGGCTAACAAAAAGAGCTGTGAGTTGAGGTTAGCCTGGGATACATGGTGATACTCTGTAGAGAGAGGAGAGTAAGATCGGGAAAGGATAGAGAAGAGAGAGAACAGGAACGGGGAAAGAAAGAGGTTATGACATTAAATAACCAAAAATACTAAATAAAAATCTAACAAAACATGTACACAATTTGTATGAGGAAAACTACAAAATCCTGACAGGCCAGAGAAGGTGCACAGCAGCGGTATCTCGTCCACGTGTTCCTGGGGCTGGCCATGGGTGCCTCGATGTACAGGCCCACACCCAATGTGACTCTCCCACAAGCACACTGTACAGTAAGCCTTCACCTTTTCACTTAAGAGGAGATACTGAAGCCTTCTGTCTAACAGTCAGACTACTGGGGCCACTACTTTTTACATCTATTACTAAGTGAAAGTACAGTTAGCTCAACACAAACAATCAATCTGTAACCAGAGGACTATGAAGGACCAACGGGAAGGCAACACGCACCAGATATGCTGAACAAAAGGACAACTTATGTCCCAGGCAGGACTGTGTGACATTTTATCATGCCACTCAAAATAATGTGACACTTAAAACCTATGGGTTGCTTATTTATGGAACTTTCCATTTAATATATTCAGATGATGACTGAATGGATTAATCAATTTCACAGAAAACAAAAGGGGTTACATAAGTAAGTGGAGAGAGAGTGTCCATGTTTGCAGACAGAACAGTAGTAAGACCAGATCTTCCCAACTTCCTCAAAAGTCCAGCATGCTACTATGTAGATTTCAACAAAATGATCATAAAGTTTACATGAGAATGAAAAAAAATCCAGAATAACCAACACAATATCAGTGAAGAATAAAGTTGGAGGACACACACACACATATACACACACGCACACTCACACATAGAGACACACATGTACAGACACACATGTACAGACACACGCATATGCACCCACACAGAGACACATGCACACGAAATCACACACATACATAACATACATACTCACACATGCAGACATACCCACACAGACACACGCACACACACACATCCACAAGTACAGATACTTACACACCCAGACATACCCATGCAGACACACACACACACATGCACACACACACACACACATGCATCGACATATACATGTGCACACTCACGCACACACACAAACACATGCACACAGATACACAGTGGCATGCACACAAACATACACACATGCACCATGCACGTACACACACACACACATACACACAGCAGGGGAATGCATCACAGACACAATGGAGAAAACCACTATGATGATGGAAAGTCCCAGCGGAACACATCCGCCTGTAGGTCAGAACAGGCACACGCCATCAGGAAGGCCCCATCAGAGCATGTCCTCTAGAATGGAGACAAACCACAATCATGGGCTAACTGCAACAGACATTCAAGGGGAGTTGTTACACTAACAACTTTCATAAGTCGTTACCCACAAATGGAAAAGAAAATCAAACCCAATCCTTCACACACACAGAATCAATTCTGGGTAAACTGACAAATATGAAACACAAAACCAAAATTAAAAAAAAAAAATCCAGGAAGGAGCCTTATGGTTTCTGTCCCTGGAGGAAAAAATTCTTAAGATAAAAAAAAAAAAAAGCAAGCCATGAGATGTTTTATTCTTCAAGTACGTAAAAATTAAAAAAGCATTCTCACCAAAAGATGTCAGAAAAGTGAAGGTATGTCATCAGCCGGTACATATTAGTAACACATAAACCACTGAAAGATGCATTCTCAAAATATAGAAAGAAACCTACAAATTACCAAGATAAGAAGCAGACCACCGGAAGGAAGTGTTAGGATTCTGTCTAAACTCCACCTCCACAGTCACCTGGCAACAGCCAGGTATGCTCCTCCCCACAGTTACCTGGCAACAGGCAGGTAGGCCTGCCCACTATAAAAGAGGCTGCCTGCCCCCTCCTCTCTCTCTTGCTCTGTTGATCCCTGCCTGCAGGTTCTCTGTCCCCTCTCCCCTCCCCCCTTCCCTTCCCCCTCTCTCCACGTGGTCATGGCCGGCCTCTACTCCTCTACCTCTCTGCTCTCTCTCTCCTCTTCCCTATCTCCTGAATAAACTCCCCCTCATGGAACCATCTCGTCTGTGGTGGTCTGTTCCAAGCTACGTGCGAAAATTTAACAGGAAGAACAAGTGAGAGGTTTAAACATTGAAAAGGCAATGCACATGTCCCAGAAACTGAAAACTGAGAGGCCCAACTGCTTTCACGTCAACTAATTAAATCTGAAAAACGCAAATTAAGGTCACAATGAAATACTGTTTACATCTAGCAGGGTAGCAACTATCTCCACACAGAACAAGAGGCAGTTGAGAGGAACAGGGTCTAGTCAGAGGCTGAGGGGAACATGCAGTGCAAACACCTGGCATCCCCTGGGGACAGCACGGGTGTGGCAGCCATGCTTACCAACCCTAAGGCCACGTCTGCATGTGCACACGACAGTGTAATAATAAAAACCAGGATGCAGCAGAAATAAGCAACAGCTATAGAATCAGTCACGTGTCCCATGGAGTGCTAAGACGAAATAGCAGATAATGGAAACAAAGCGCTGCTTACTGATACAGTTGCAAGTGGCAGAAAAGATCAGAAAACCAAAGGAATCGTGAATACACAATCCTAGGCTCCCAACCTTAGCAAGGGATACCCAAAGGGAGGCAGGGGAGAGGGAGGTAGGCTCGCAGCTGGGCAGGAAACAGATCTGCTCCAAGCTTACTTGTACTACACTGAAGCACTTCAGAAATTGATAGAAACATATTGATACAGATATTTAACAGTTAAAATATGTTTCAGTGAGTGACAGTAAAGAAATATTTTAAACTGGATTTAAAAACCGTAATCTTACCAGGATAAGAATGATTCTGTTTACTTGAAGATATTTCTGAAAGCGTATCCAGGGAATCTGATAGCCTGTGAATAAAACAGAGCACACCACGTTAGGTATAGCTGGCCTCCCGAGTAAGGTGGACTCTTCCGGACACTTTCACATCAGCTGTATCTGTTTCCCCACTCATTCATTCCACAAACATCTATTGTGCAGCCACACGAGCCAGGTAAGAGCTTTACTCTAGCATGGGAGACGGGCAATACACAGATGGAGTGGGTCGCCACTACCAAGGACAGGTGGGCTGGAGAATTCAGTTCATTTGAAACAGGGACCTGACTTCTGACATTTATTTGCTTGGTGACCTTTGTGGAGTTGGGAATGATAGTCAAGTACCCTGCCACTATGCTACATCCTCGGCCCTGTCGTTGTTGTTGTTGTCGTCATTGTTGTTGTTCAGTGCTAGGAATTGGACCCATGATAACTGCTAACTTTGCTTTGGAATTTTATCTTCAAAGGTAAAACTAAAAAATACAGAGACAAGTTTATTTTATACCAAGTTTAATAAATAAAAGATTAAAATTATAAAAATATCACCAATTCTGTTATTGGAAAAAAGAGACCGTCTGAATATGTATATGTATATAATTTTTTTGGCAATATAATCCAAGGCCCTCTGTGCTGGACTCTACCCACCACTGCAAAGGTCACCTTCCCAGCGAGTACCTCCTCATTTTTTGATATTCAAATCATTATTTTTAAAAAGTCAGGTCCTGAAAGTCTCATTTTTTCTTCAGCTGTCTACTGACCTAAATCTACAAAACCTTCATCTGCCAAACACTTCTCACACACTTTATATCCATAAAACAAAACAAACCCCGCAGCCCCTGCAGTGTGTTTAGCTGCGCCCTGCAGTTTGTGTGCATCGTTTTCTTACAGCTTTCTTACAGTTCTCAACACCACATGACAACTGAGGAGGGGCGGCTGGACAGAGCCTGCAGCCTGGTAAGCAGCAGGTACTGGCATGAAGAGGGATGGACAGCTAGGAGGAACCTACTTCCACAAGTGATCAGTTCGTTGGAAATAATTCCTACAGCAACAGGAAAGAATGGGATGTTTCTGAGGACCAGCTAGGCAGTGAGTAAGTTTCCTTAGACAGTCTTTAAAGAATATTCGCTGATGTTATTAACCAAGGCAACTTACTAAATGAAAATTGTATAATTACAGATAAAGCGGGCAATCTATTCAAACAGAGGAAGTCATGTGGGTGGATCCTGGGACAAGCACACATTTTAAAAATGCCAAGGGGAGAGATGAAAAGCCAGCTATGACCCTGAGGTGAAGCAGTAGGGGTCACAATGTGACTAGTCACCAGGATAGTCTCCCCCAGCCCACACTGTAAGATCTTCCCATCTTGACGACCAGTGGGGGCCTTTAAAGAGCTCCAAACTGGCTCGCGTTAGGAATGCCTTAAAATCAGAGACCATGCCTGTTTTGTTTCTCATGGAATGCCTAGCACAGCACAAAGTGCGAAAAGACACTTAATAGTATTTGATGATGATGAATGAGACAATCAGAAGACGACAGGAAGACAGCTGGATGGAGACTGGGTATTTCAACAGAGCCCTGCTTCTTTTAAGGAGTGGGGGTTGCTTTCAAATGCACTACCTTGGAGAAGACCAAACAGAAGGCAAGAGAAACAGAGTGAGGCCATGTGCGCTCTGTAAACACAGCAGTGAAAATATAGAACTACAGGAAAAATGTGGCTTCACAAGTCAAGGCAGAAAAAAGGCTGCTGTGGTGTAAAGTGCACAGAACTGGCAACAGGGCCCACTGGTACCCTACAGTGCCTGAAATATGCCCAATCCTGAACTCAAGGTAACCAGACATGAGACGAACCCCAGGCCTTGTGACTGGGAGACAAATCAAACTAACCTAACCTAATACCTTATGTTAGTTTGATTTGTCAATCACCTGCCAGACACAGGTCCAGAGGAGACTCACAAAAGCCCAGTAACTACCACAAGGTTATGGCAAAGAGCTGACTTCTGACTCCAGATAGCTGGGGATTCAAATCCCCCTGCAGCATACAGTTGGCATTAGCTGCCTGGGCCTGATGTTCTTCCTCTGTGGAACAGAGACAATTACAGGGCCTGCCCAATGAGATGCTTTAGGTCACTGATTCAGGGACAACTCTGAGGATGGTGCCCAACAATGGTACATGCTAACAGCTAAAAGCATGGGCCTGGGAGAGATAGGAAACTAACAAAGTCGGGCCAAGCTTAGCTCTTCTATTACCCAGTGATGTGACTTCAGCTCTGCTATCTTATCTCTGGAAAACTATTTTCCCACCTGTAAGGTGGGAATAAACATAGCCTCTCATGGCTCCTTGGGGTCTGCAGAGAACAATGGTGGGCGCTACTCGGGTGCTCAGGATAGAGCCTCCCATTAAATGCTCAGTAAGAGTTGATGGTACTTAGGGTTATTTTCCAACTCACCTGGCCAGAGACTTATTAGGATCAAGTGAAACAACACTGAGGGAAGACACTTTATGAGCTACAAAGTACTGTATGCCGAAGGCTTCACTGCTGTAAAGAACAATGTATCAAGTATACTATAAACAAAGAGAATTAACACCAAAAGGATATGTAAGAAAAAGAAAACACTGAGGGAGAATATGACTTAAAAAAAACAAAAAACTTCATTGTTTTTAATAGCTGAGTAGTATTCCATTGTGTAAATGAACAACATTTTCTGTATCCATTCTTCTCTTGAGGGACATCTGAGTTGTTTCCAGCTTCTGGCTGTTATAAATAAGGCTGCTATGAACATAGTGGAGCATGTGTCCTTGTTATATGTTGGAGCATCTTTTGGGTATACGCCCAGTAAGGGTATAGCAATTTCCCCAGAAACCATCAGTGTCCAGCTAAATGGGGACCGGTAGGGACTCCCAGGCCACCAACACAGTTCTAGGCTCATGAACATGACTATACCACATATGTTGTATCTTGCCCAGAGATTATAATCCCCTTTTCTAGCCTCTGAAAAGCAGACAGAACCAGTTTTTCCTGGCTCCAGATTCCACCGGAATGTCACGAGGGCCTGTGTTTTGGATAAGCTTGCTTTTAAAACCCAGAGTGAGGTGACACATAAGTGCACTGCCTTACCATGAAACACTCCGGAGGTTTGTTACATATAAATCCCTGAGACTTCACTTCCCCCGGAGAGCTACTGCCTATCTATTTTTGAAAACTAAGGAAATCAAAGGAAAAAGCCATTTTGGTTCCATTAGGTTTGTAGGAGAGTGAATGGGTGCCTGCTGGCAGGAAATTTAATGTAGTTAGGATGTGACTGAAGCAATCAGAGAGCATTTTTACTTTTGTTTGCATGACGGATTAAGCTCGTTCCTTGCACTGTTCTTAGCTTCAAACGCCACTTCTAATAGCCTACACACACTCATAGGGTTTGCAAATGAGGAAGAAAGGAGGTTTTTAAAATTGCAAATCCTCAGCAAGGCAAATTTAGCTTCCCATGAGCCTTCCCTCTGAGGAAGGTGGCCGGTTAACCCGTTGAAGGAACACATGTGCTTATCTTTCAGATGAAATCAGGGTCCCCATGTGCCACAGGGAATTGCAGAGTTTCTGTAAATAGATGCACATTGCAGTTTCTCCTCACCTCTGTACCCTGGACGGGGGGGCAAATATTCCATATCTTGGAGAACAACTAAAATACTGCACACCTCCAACCGAACCGTCATTCTTCCCATGGGGCTTCTCCAGCTCTATGCCGTACCAATACCCTAGAACATGAATATTGCATTTTAAAGGCGTCTGTTCTTCATTCACAATCGCTATGTGGTAATAGGAACCCAAAGTCGGGATGGCTCGGCGTTTTCACAAATGACCAAGATGATGGAAGATCATCATAATTGTTAAGCTCTCAGATGATAAAATTATAAAATAAAACTTGAAAATTTGAAAAGTGGGAGAAACGTTTCAGTGACGTGATTGCAGAGCAGTACATTAAGGAAGGAAAAATAAAACGCACAAACTCAGATTTGCAGGGAATTAGCCATCATGCAAGGAGAACGCCACCAAAATACATCTTAAGACTACAATGCAAAAGAAACTGTCCTTGACTCTAACATGTGCTTCGGTGAGAGCAGCACAGAATGCTGTTGAGAGGCATGAATCCTCAGGTGGACAGCTCTCCAGCTCATCCCCTCCCATGCTAGAACAGCACAAACATCCATTAAATAATTAAACAAGGGCAGAGATAACACAGGAGACACCGTGATACCACTCCATCGTCCAAGTAAATGAAGACATGGGTTTGCTAATAGGAGAACCTGTCTTAGAAGACAGTATCTATGGGGTTAGCTATGAGAAAATCGAGTCCCAGGAGAGGCTTAAACCAAAGCAACAGGGCTGCACTTCCAGTAGTGTGAGCTAGGTGGACATATTCTAAAGCAGAGATTCTTGGGGTTTCTAAGATCAGCTAAACAGTTCACACACTTATAGTCTGAGCATGCAGCACGTTTGGTCTTTTACAATCAATAACAAATAAAGAATGTGTATGTGATCATTTGGTCTTCTAAAATCAACAGCAAGAATGGGTGTGTGAATACCAACTAACTTACTACAAATTAGGAAATACAAAATATCCTTTCTTTCAGATTGCTAGCTCAGAGTCAGTTTCAATTACAGGAACCTTAGAAGCCAACTTAGAATACATTCTCATTTTTTTGTTTTTTTTTGTTTTTTTTAATTTAGTTGATTGTTTGGTTAGTTGGTTGGTTGGTTGATGATACACCTGACCCCATTCTAGATACTCAGATTGGGGCTGAAAAGACTCAGGTAGTCCTACGATGCCATATAAGCAGTGTCTATCAGCCTCTCTGTCTAACCACACTAATTCTTTGAAAACAGACTTTGAGCTTTTGACTTGCCTAAACCAGATGAATCTGGTTAGAATGATCTCTGAGTACCAGGTCTCACTTCCTTCTATGTTTGATAGCCCTTCCCATGTAATGTTGTTTTCTTTCATTAAAAGTCCCATTGTAACTGGCTACATTTCTGCTACGTGTTTACTATGTAACTCTTGGAAATGTGTGATATACATATATATTTTTTTTCTGGCACAGCAGTCATGAAAACAGCCTAGCAGAGAGCTATGCTATGTACTCACTATCTAGTGTGAGATGTAAGAGAGGCCCAAGGGAGGCTTGAATTCTAACACAGCTCAAACAAAGCACCGGCTTAATCAAAGAAGAGCAAGCATGTTGGAGACATCTGCCTGGTTCCCATGCCTCAGTCTCATACACAGCAGTGGACATTCCTGTTGAACTGGTGGGGTCTCTGTCCAGTGCGGTGGCAGCAGCCATGCTGAGCCACAAGCTCAGAGCAAAGGAGCCTAAAACCTGAGACAGTTCAGGCTGATCTAGAACATAGGCTCCTGGGTGTGCAGGTGCCGCCTGGCCTTCTCTGCACCAGCCAGCGGGAACTGGGGCTTGAGAACCAGGACAGAAAGGTGCTGCTGTTCTGCCTCCTGCTATTGCTGTGAGTAGTCTAGTCCTGTCTCTGACACAAGATTGTTACGGCTTTGGTCAGATGACGCTGTGGCAGGCTAATCTGTTGGTTTGGAGAGAGAATTAAAATCTCAGCTCCTTCATGGATTCTAACAAACACTAAGCTACAAACTTTTCTCTTTCAATCTCATAGATAACCTTTCCTCAAATGCTGCAATGCCACCATGTGTTAATATGGCATATTGCTACTTAAACCACAGATATGGATCCATGCAACTGGCTTCTCATCTGTGGAAATACAAGGGAAGATAATCTTTACCTTTTAAAACATTTATTCTTTCTATTCATATATATTTAACTGTGAGTTTATGTGCCCAGATATGCAGATGCCCATGGAGGCCAGAGGGTATCAAATCCCTGAATCTGCAGTTATAACCAGGTGTGAGCCACCTGATGTAGGATGCTGGGAACTGAACCCAGATCCTCTGAAAGAATAGTAAGTGCTCTTAGCCACTGTGCCATCTCTCCAGCACCAATCTTTACTTTAGGAAACAGTCTTAGGTCAATTGGGATGAATATTTAAGTTCACAGACATGTATTTTTTTTAGGTCATAGGACACACAACAACTTTTATATCTTCTTTGCTTTTCCCTCCAAGCACTGCTTTGATAAAAAAAACAAGATGGTCCATCTATCTGCTCAACTCTAGGATTAGGAAGGTGGGAGGGGTGACAGTCCTGAAATACTTTCCAGGTATTTAGCACACTCTGCGGCCAGAATAAACTAGGGAAGTCAAAACTAATTTTAATACTAGACAAATGATCAACACAGTTGGCAAGAGAATTCCACGGACGTCAGTCAGTCTAGTACAGATGGTTGTATCACTTTCCACTCTCTGCCTCTGCTGCCAGCCATAAGAAATGGGATGGAAGGGAGACCTTCCCTAGGACTAAGTCCCATCTGCTGTTTAAGTTTTAAACCTTTGTACAAGATTGGTGTTGAAACAAGACTGTTTGGGGCAATTACCTGGAGCAAAGTTTGTTGTCCCAAAGAACTTAATGGTCCCCACTCTCTGGCCTACCACCAGCACCCTTTCTCCAAGGCGGAGTGCTCCTTCACGGTGAGTGTTATTTGCTGCAGATGTTGCTGAAGATTTCAAACCTGTTCAAGTGGTTGGTGGGAGGTATGGGAAGGGAAGGGAAAGAGGAAAGAAAAAAAAGGGAGGAGAAACTCAAAACAGCACATTAGTTTTTAAAACTCACTCCACATATCCTAACTAGTCTGGTTGGTTGGATATTCCATTATATATTTGTCACAGTTGTGACTCTCACTCAGGAGGCCAAGGCACTCAAAGCAAGTTAGAAAGTTCCCTGAGAAAAACCACTGCCATGGAAACAGCACAAACCTTGTTCCTAGAAAACAATCAATTCCACTGCGACAGCCAGGTACACGCTCTGCTCCAGCACAGAATGGTCCCTGAAGAACCAGAGCCATGTGTGCTCAGCCTCCTGTCACAGGGATTCACTGTTGGTGTGACGGCACGAAAGCAGATACAGACCACACAGGAAGAGCATGTAAACCAAGTGGTAGTCAGCTGTGGCCAGTGGGCCAGTCCCTAGCCATGTGAAGCACAGAGTTGCTGTATTTACCCAGAGTCTGTGTAGGACACACAGGAATGTAATTCCACAGGACAGTCTCAAAATGTACAGTGTTCTAAAGCCTGAGCGTCCTTAGCACAGATGTTGAAATTCACATTCAGATTAGAACGTGAGACATCACTCAACACTTCAGATTTTGAAGGATTTCAGATTTCAGAGCTTCTGGTTAGAGATGGTCCAACAGTAGATTGTGTAACTATTCCAAAATCCCAAACTGGCCTGATTCAAAACACTTCTGACCCCAATCATGTCAGGTAAGGAATGTTCAACTTATGGTGGGTCCTGATTACCCCAACTAGCTTTCCTTCAACTTAATTCAAAATAACCCCTAAAACGTCCACTATCTGGTATCTGGCCTTTAAGAAATACTATTGGCCTTTAAGAAATACTGTCTCAAAAGCTGTTCAAATCCAGTAGGCTGGATCCTGGACCCTGTCCTCTTGTACTGAGTATTGACTGAACAGCTGCTATCCGGAAAGACTTCGAGAATGCTAGGTGAAGGCCTGGGGGGGGGGGGGTCAACTGTGGGAAGGGAGAGACTGAAAACACAGGAGCAAACTTGAGCCTGTGAAGGCAGAGGTGCAGACCCATTGGTCCACTGAGAAACCCAGACCTAGTCAACCATGCTTGGCACTGCAGTTTACAGAGTGCTTTCCATGAAAGGTACAGTGAGGGAGAAGGCGAAGGCATGGCCTGAGAGCTAACAAAGACAGGCAGTCACAGCTCACAGGTGCCAGGCCTGCAATACCCTGACCGGGGGGCCAGGACACCTCAGGCCTGCCCACTGCTCCTGCAGTCTAACAGTGGGGGACAGTGAGCCAGGCCCAGAGCGCAGGCTCCTCCACACCTCTCCACTCTCCGGGCCTCTCTTTCTGATTCCAGTGTCTGTCCCTTCCACTCTTGTCTGGTGTCTGCCAGTCACTCTCCCTCTAATGCAGAAGTCTCTCTGTTCACTCTAGAAAAGTTGAAGGAAATGTGTCTGGGGCTCCAAACACGGACACTCCTACCCCAGCTACACACACCTTCCATTCTCTGCCTTTCCCCAGGGAAGGGCAATTGTTTTTTCATTCTGATTATCACCTTCATACTCACTATAATTCATGTCAACACAATCCTCAACTGAATAAAAAGAAAAAAAGAGTAAGTCTATAGGCACCCTGGAACTGCTTGTTCCAGGGAAAGGGAGAAAGGAGGCCATTCTAAACTCATATATAAATTCTAAAATCGAGTAAACGTCAGAAGTCCAACTTCCAAATACAGGGGTATTTAAAATGCAATAAAGTAAGAACAGGGCAGCCATGCCACTGCCTACTGCCCTCTGTTCCTCAGGACCCAGAAGAGAAACTGGTTGGGGGGGGGGGAGTAGGGGGACGAACAGTGCTGCACAGAAGCAACTCCAGGCCCAACCTCTTGGCTCCCCACTTTTCAGATCCCCACTTCTGCTTTCCTGTATTAGGTCACTGCTGAGGGTTTAAGGACAAGGTAAACAATGTTTGTCACCATCTATGTGGACTTGAGCTGGAAGCCTGGGTGTGTGCTTTCATACTGTCCCATATCCTGAAAAGTAGTGTGAGCCACTAATCACTGTCCCCTGGGGACCCCTAAGCCTCTCCTGCATGGCTTCAAATGACTTCAGTAAAAGCAGAGCGGAGATGCTTTTCTAAACAGGACAAAGGCAGGTGTGTGGGAGGGCTGAGATGCAAAGCCTACCAACTAGATGACAGTAAACATGGCCTCTCAAACCAACTGCAGAGCCAGGAGTCCTGACTGCAGGCTGGGGAGGCAGTGACACAGCATGAAGTCCAGTGTGACTGAAGCACGGGGACAAAGTGGTAAAGGGTGCCTACATAGTGTCACCCAAAGAGCAAGACAGCTCAATCTGCCTGGGGTGAAGGGAGAAGAGGGGGAGGGGCAAGGGGAGCAGGAAAGGGTAAAGGGGGAGGGGGAGGGGAAAGGGAAGGAGAGGGAGAAGGGGAAAGGGCTCCTTCTACACATTAAAAAGAGCAAATCCACTTACAAACAAACCAAGATAAAAAACACCAAGAAAGCCTGGTTGAAAAAGCCATAGATACCAGCACTGGCTCTGGCCGGGAGAGAGGAACTTTTGCTCAAGGTCTTCTTGCCACTGCTGCTTGTGGTCAGCTTCTTTGGGTAGCTCTGCTTCTGGTCCAGGGAGGACGTGGAGGAGGAGCTGCTGACAGACCCAGGTTGGGTAGCTGACAAAGGAGCAGGAAAGAATCACAATTCAAATGGTGCTTTTAGAAAGAGAAAAAAAGAAAGAAAGAAAGAAAGAGAGAGAGAGAGAGAGAGAGAGAGAGAGAGAGATTGAGAGAGGGAAGAAAAGGACTAATAAGATGTTTTCTGAAACGCTTCATTTAGCTTCCTCGATTGTGGATTATCTAGTGTCAGATTAAATGCCTGATTTCATCCAAATGCATGGCTATTTACACCCAAAATAGATAGATGTTTACACAAGCAGAAAGTTTTAAGGATTCACAGTAACATATCTTACATAGGGCGTGTCACCCTACCAATTAATGCTAACTAACCTAACACACACACACACTCCACTCTCCTTAGAGGAAACTCTAACAGAGTCCCTTCAAATACACACGTACACGTATATGCACGTATGCACACTACTAACACGTCTTAAGGTGACAAGATTTTAACCCTGAATCATTCTGTAGACAGCCTGAAGGTGAGCAAGACTGCACAGGCTCCTCCTTCCTGAGACCGAAAGTCTGACCACAACTCCCACACTGTGGACCCGGCTAGGCCCTGAGTTCTTTATGCCTCCATATTTTTAAAGGTTTTTTTTTCAAGAGTAGTTTTACTATGGTGATTTTCCCCTTCCCCCTTTCCCAGTCCTAACCCAAATCATATAAGCCAGTTTGCACTGTGTTATAAATCCTGCCAGTGGACGTAGCGTTAAGAACAGGAAGCAATGGGTACATTACCATCATTTTCTGCAACAGTTTTCAGTTCTTCACTCGGAGGCAATGACAGTGTGGATTCAGAAGCATTCTCTTTTTTGGATGTCATCAACCCTGGTGAATAAACACAAAGACAATTTCAGCAAAAGACAATGCTGTTTTGTTTTCAGAAAAGGTCTCAATGTGTAGTCCTGGCTATCCTGGAACTCACTCTGTAGACCAGGCTGGCCTCAAACTCACAGAGGTCTGCCCGCCTCTGCCTCCTGAGTGCTGGCATTAACGGTGTGTGCACCACTTATCCACTTGTAAAAACATGATGGATACACTTTCGCAGACAGGAGGAAGGAGCACTCAGTATTTAAGGTAGAGAAAGTGAACTAGACATGTGCTTGGAGACACAGCACCTACCGAGCATGCACGAGTCCTGCTTAGATCCAGCACAGCAAAACTAAGCAAAAAGAAGAGGATGTGTTCACAGCATGTCTAAG
Source organism: Grammomys surdaster (assembly GCF_004785775.1). Lineage (NCBI taxonomy): Eukaryota > Metazoa > Chordata > Mammalia > Rodentia > Muridae > Grammomys > Grammomys surdaster. Next base: position 1,325,724 of record NW_021604762.1, on the reverse strand, counting down.
AACTCCAGCTTTGTCCCTGCTACAGATCTCCAAAATATCCACAGCATCGTATCTGTAGTTAATAGGCTTGCTCAGAACTTGTGTCACACAGTTAGGGAGTGGCAAACCTGTCACAGCTGAGATGTAGCCGAGCAGGACTTGGGAATAACTTACATGACACGTTTCCTACCATAACCAATTCCCACAACCTCACCTGGGTGGGGGCGGGGAGAGCTCGTGAATAATGGTTGTTTAAAGAGAGCATCTGGGAGCTTCCAGACGGTTTTTTGTATTGTCAGTAGCCATTCCCAGCCATCTGACCTCTGAGTTTAATGTGGACAAAGACCACTGTTATCTAAACACCAATGAAGTTGGCGTTTGGGGGTGAGGGTTCCTCTGCAAAGAGGAACCAGTGGCTCACCAAGATGCACTGAGTTGGGGCTTGAGTGGGTCAAGTTCTTTCCCAAAGCAGGAGGCTTAGTAGGAGGAAGTGAGTGGGGATTCTGGAAAGTCAGGGGGAAATCTCACAAAAAGACACAGCCTGTGGGTGGCCTGGCTGGAAAGGAGTCCTCCAGGACAGAGAGGGAAGCAAGCCACACAGGCAGCAGACACCTCAGAGGAAAGCCTAGCTAAGGGTGCAGCTCAACTGGACTGGACGGTACTTGCCTAGCATTGCTAGGCTCTGAGGTCAAGCCTAGTTCTGCAGAAGAGGAGGCTAGGGAATGGGACAAAGGGGAGGGGAGGAAGGAGAAGGAGCTGCAAGTATCCAGTGGAGGGGGCAGGTGGAAATGTCCTGTGGAGAGTGAGTCTTGTCCTGGATTTGAAAGGGAGGACAGGCCTGGACAGAACTGCAGCTAGGTGACATTTCTTTAGCAGCCACAGCTAGAGGGAGGAGGGAAGGCTGGACACTGTGGAACTTGCTCCAGCAGTCAAAAGGTACGTGAGACACCACAGCAGCTGTAGTGTGAGAAAACCTGCAGAGTGTAGCTTTCAGTTATTTTATTTTTCAGTCCTAGAATTCCATTTGGCCCTTTCATTTGAACTGTCATCAAAATAACTGAACATGAAGTCGTAAGAATAGTATAAAGATCTCTTTGTGTATCTGCCCCGCTTCCCCCCCAAAGGCATTTCATAACACTATACAACAGTATCCAAACGGGAAACATGCATCACTCTCATCCACTAATGTGACTCTGGTTACATTAGGTTTATCTGACGTATTTACATGCATGTGCATATGCGTTTGCATGTGTGTGGGGGGCACACATACATGTGTATGCATTCATACACATAAACACAGACTGTAAGAGAGCTCACCTTAATTTTCATGGAAAGTATGACCATGATATATTCTTTATATTGGTTTGGGTTGGGGTTTTTGAAGGGAGGGGTTTCATTAAGTACCCCAAGTACAGAGTATCTAGGAACAGATCTAACAAACAGGCCAAAAATATCTACACGGAAAAAAACCTTTACAATCATATTAAGATATTTTAAATTATCTGACCAAACAGAAAATTGTTCCAAGTACATAATTTAAAACGGCTGTAACAATGCCAGGCCTTTTCAAACTGGCACAGGGACTAACTGTAATGTCTGCTTAGATGTCAGTAGATGTTGTGAAAGGGACTTTCGAGACCTTACTTTACGATGTGTGAGGGAGTATATGACCTGTGGGGCCTCAAAGAAGGGAGATGATCTCTAAGAAGTAGTAAGGCAGTCCTCTCTGCTGGATATCACATCGAGGGAATTATGAAGTATAACCACAGGTAGTCTAGCATCCAAACAGAACAGAAGAGAAAGACAAATCCAGTGTCTGAGTGCCATCCTTTTAGATGGTGGAAAGTCTTTCTGCTCCAGCTGCTAGTATTTACTGAATACCTATTTTGTGCTATGAGCGTCTATGAATACAAAATCACAAATTATTCTCACAGTCTACTTAAAGTTTAGAATCTGACTGAGAGAACAGAAGATCTACATACATAAAGCAGTAAGTGGACAAGCTAACAACAGGCTGTGCCGGTTAAAAGAATGTACATACAAGGTTAGAGAACAAGGAGGTTCAATGAGACGGACTCCTCAGCAGAATTTGTACAGAGTGAGGAACAGGAAGGACCTCCAACAGCTGCCCACAGGTGAGAAGAGACAGAGGGGAGAATGCAGCAGGGCAGGTTTAAAGCAGAGCTAATCGCAGGAGCAGAAAGGGGTCCCTCTGAGCAACTGAGGGACACTGCAGAAGAGGCAAGGTGCAGGAAGCAAGCTGTATTTCATGAAGACTCACTAGAAGCATAAAATCCAGCCCGGAGCCTGATCACAGGCCATTTGAAGTACAGAAAGTGGGAAAGGAAAGAAGCCGTTGTCAGAGACTTAAGTCATATTCATAACTGAGGCCCAAACCACAAAGGCCTTGCTTTTGTGGGGTTCGGTCTTTGTGGTGGACTAACAGAGTGAAGCAGTCCAAATACCTGAACCCAGCAAACACAGTTCGAAGTATGGTTTAGGAGCTGCTGATCTCCCCAGCGTGACCTACCGGAATTTACTTTGGATGTGACATGGGCTACATCAACCTTCTGGGATCGGGTGTGAAGGGCAGCTCTCGTGGAAGGATGTGTGGTGTTTTTCCTCCCATCTTTTACTTTACTTATCTTTGAAAGAGGCGCGAAAATACCTGAGGGCATAGACAGAAGCACAGTTAGCAAATTAAAGCACTTTCAAGCTCAAGGCAAATATAACTGTTGCTAGCACAGGCTCTGTTCAGTTCCGACCATACATCTCATGATGAGACATGGCACTTGCCCTCAGTGGGTGCACAATCTAGCTGCCAAGACTAAATACACTGATTTAGGAGCCACATAAGAGATACATAATTACTGTGGAGTGAAGTTCAGGGAAAAGAGAAATGTGTAAATGTTACCATCTGCTGTTTTCTGTAAGTGACTGAGCATAATAGTTGCTGCATAGTAGAAGCCATGCTACCTCACGTCTGCTTCAGGTTTGTATCCTTCCAACATTGAGGATTCTTCAAATCCCTGTCTCATCTCCCTTCTGTACTGCACACCTTTTAGAGACAAATTCAAATGTTGCTCTTGTCTGCATTTTCCCACTATAACTAATTATAGTCCCTTACACACAGTACAGACACAATAAATCTTTTTGACTGTATAAAATGATCTTCCCCAAAGGCCTAGCCCTCAATTCCTGATAAGCAGAAACAATACAGTGTGTGCTGAGGAAGGGAGGTATATAGAGGCAGGGGACTGCCTATCTACAGCAGCTGGGAGCATAAAACCCCACTGAGAAAGTTTATGGAGGCAATAAAATATCCAGTTTGAGTAAGAACACGCAGACATTGAAGAGAGTGAATACAGACTATAAATACCAAGATTATCTCCCTACCACACTTAAAAAGAAAATAAAGTCATAATATCTACATTACACTCTGAGTGTTTACAACCTAACAAACACGCATCGTATTGAAACGTGATCTGTTAAGGCAGGATTGGAGCACTGGCACCCTTACAAAAAGGGAACATTCTGTTCATAGCTGAGCAGTGCCAGCTACATACTTTCCTGAAAACCTTTGAAATTCTCTTCTCTTTTGGACACTGAATGACGTTGCCTTGATTTTTCTGGTTTTTTTTTTTTTTTTTTTTTTACTTTTTACTTATTTGTAATTATCTCTCATGTCACTGATGTGAGTTGGTCGCTGATAATGATGATGATGATGATGATGACAATGACGGTCACAAATCTGCCAAGGTTTAAAGCAGCAGTTCTCGACCTTCCTAATGCTGCAACCCTTTCATACAGTTCCTTAAGTTGTGGTGATGCCCAACAATAAAATTATTTTTATTGCTACTTTTACTTCATAGCTGTAATTTTTCTACTGTTATAAATCATAATGTAAATATTTTTGGAGCTAGAGGTTTGCAAATGGGTTGTAGCCCACAGGTTGAGAACTGCTGGTTTAAAGAAAGAAATATTCTACTCTGGATATATGAATTTCTAGACTTTCTGGAGCTTAGAAATTCCTTCCTAATCCTCCTATGGAATGAATTATAAAGAAATGAACTTAGATGCAAGGGCACCCACATTTATAAAAGGAATATTACAAAAGCTTAAATCACACACTGGACACACATAGTAGGAGACTTGAATAGCAGCCCTCTCTCACTAATGGATATAGGTCATTGAAATAGAAACTAAACAGAAATAATGAAACTAACACATGTTATAAATCAAGTGGACTTAACAGACGTCTACAGAACATTTCACCCAAACACAAAAGAATATACTTTCTTCTCAGTACCTCAGGGAACCTTCATAAAGCAATCCTTAAGAAGACTGAAATATCCCTTGTATCCTATCAGATCACTATGATTTAAGCTGGACTTCAACAACAACAGAAACAACAGAAAACCTACAAATTCATGGGAATGGAACGACTGTCTCCTCAATGACCATGGGGTCCAAAAAATAAAGAAAAAAATTAAAGACTTTCTAGAATTCTATGAAAGTAAATGCACTACATACCCAGACTTACTTGACACAATGAAAGCAGTGCTAAAAGGAAAGTTTATAGCACTGAGTGCCTTCATTAAGAAATTGGAGAGATATCATACCTAGCAACTAAACAGCCCCCCCCCCGAAATCTCTAGAACAAAAAGAAGCAAACACACCTCAGAGGATTAGACAGCAGGAAATAGTCAAACTCAGGGCTGATGTTAATAAACTAGAAACAAAGAGAACAATATAAAGAATCAACAAAACAAAGAGCTGGTTCTTTGAGAAAATCAACAAGATAGACAACCCTTAGCCAAACTAACTAAAAGTCAGAGAGACAACATCCAAACTGACAAATCAGACATGACAAGGGAACATAACAACAGACAGTGAGGATATGCAATGAATCATTAGGCCTTACTTCAAAAGCCTATACTCCACAAAATTGGAAAAATCTAAATGAAATAGATGGTTTTCTAGACAGATTCCACATACCAAAGTTAATTCAAGATTAGCTAAACAATCTAAATAGTCCAGTAACCCCTAAGGAAATAGAAGCAGCCATTAAAAGTCTCCCAACCAAAAAAGCTCAGGGTCAGATGGTTTTACCTAAGAATTCTATCAGACTTTCTAAAAAGAGCTAATACAATACTCTTCAAACTATCCCACAAAATAGAAATAGAACCATTGCCAAACTCATTCTATGAGGCCACAGTCACACGGCTACCTAACCTACACAAGATTCAACGAAGAAAGGGAATTTCAGACCAATTTCCCTATGAAAGTTAATGTAAAAATATTCAATAAAATACTCGCAAACCAAATCCAAGAACACATCAAAGACATCATCCACCATGATCATGTAGGCTTCATTCCAGGGATGTGAGAGTGGTTCAATATATGAAAATCCATCAATATAACCCACCATATAAACAAACTGAAAGAAAAAAGCCACATGATCATCTCACTAGATGCTGAAAAAGTGTTTTACAAAATCCAACACCCATTCATGATAAAAGTCTTAGAGAGAGCAGGGATACAAGGTGCATACCTAAACACAATAAAGGCAATAAACAGCAAGCCAACAGCCAACATCAAATTGGAGAGGCACTCAAAGCACTTCCACTAAAATCAGGAATACATCAAGACTGTCCACACTCTCCATATCTTTTCAATATAATACTTGAAGTTCTGGCAATAAGACAACTAAAGGAGACCAAGGGGATACAGAATTGAAAAGAAGTCAAAGTATCACTATTTGCAGATGATATGAGAGTATGCATAAGTGACCCCCAAAAACTCTACCAGAGAACTCCTAAAGCTAATGAACACCTTCAGCAAAGTGGCTGGATACAAAAACTAACTCAAAAAAAAATGAGAAACCCTCCTTTATACTGGAATCAACCCAGATGTCCCTCAAGCAAAGAATGGACAAAGAAAACATGGTTCATTTACACAATGAAATACTATTCAGCTACTAAAAACAAGGATATCATGAAATTTGCAGGCAAATGGATCAAACCAGAAAATATCATCTTGAGGGAAGTAACTCAGACCCAAAAGAACATGCATAGTTTATACTCACTTATAATTAGATATTAGCTCTAAAGTACAGGATATTCATGCTATAATCCATAGACCCAAAAAGGCTAAATTACAAGGAAGGCTCAAAGGAGGATGCTTGAATCTCACTCAGAAGGGAAAATAAAATAGTCATCGGAAGTGGATAGAGGGAAGAAACTGAATGGGAGAGAAGATGGGAGAGGAATAGAGGGACGGTTAGGATCAGGTGTAGGGAGAGCCAGAGAAAAGGCAAGAGGGTAAACAGAAATTAGAGGGGGTGGATCTGCAAAATGTGCCAGAGACCTGGCATGGGAGACATTCCAGGGAGTCTATAAGCGGGACTCTAGCTGAGACGCCACGCAGTGGGGGATATGGAACCTGAAGTGGACATCTCCTATAGCCAGGCAGGACTTCAAGTAGAGGAATACATCCATCAACCCACCCACAAAACACCCCAAATTTGTCCTGCTTAAAAGAAGTATGGGGACTCTGATAAAGCAGAGACAGAGAAATAGCTAATCAATGACTTGCCCAACCTGAGACCCATCCAATGGACAAGAATCAATCTCTGGCACTACTGATGACACACTGTTATAGTTGCAGACAGAAGCCTAGCATAACTGAGAGGCTCCACCCTGCAGCTGACAGAAAGAGATGGAAAGATACAGAGCCAAACATTAGACAGAGCTTGGAAAGTCTTGTGGAAGAGTTATGGGAAGGATTGGGGGACTGGGAGGGGACAGGGACTCCAAAAGAAGACCAACAGAGTCAATTAACCTGGACCCTTGAGGGCTCCCAGAGATTGAACTAAGCGACCAGATCTTTGGTTCAGACTCTATCTTAGAGAACCTGACCTAAAGTTGAACTCTCTAGCACCAGTTTCCAGGTTACTCCCCAACAAATCTGCACCTCCAGATTACAAGCCTGACCCTGATACTTCACTTCCTAACAACCACCAATCAGGAGGAGAGCAGAAGTTAAATTTATGGTTTGGCTCCCAGCACCTGCCAATTATTTTAAAGAGCAACAAAATTCCCTAACAGCCCCCCAGTCAGACGTGTCTCAGGCTAGAAACCCCCTCGCTTGCTTGCCGTTTCCTATAAAGCCTTGTCCCACTGAGAGCTCAGGGCTTCATTTTCCATCCTTCTGTGTCAGTGACTGAGGTGTAGCCCAAGCTTGAGCTTGAATAAAGACCCTAGTGCGATTACATCAGAATTGGCTCCTTGGTAGTCCTTTGGGGTTCAAGAAATGGGAACAACAGAACCACCAACCAAAGAGCTGGACCTAGGCCACCCACACATATGTAGCAGAAGGGCAGTTTGGTCTTCATGCAGGTCCCCCAACAACTGAGCAGGAGCTGTCCCTGTCTCTGTAGCCCGCCTGTGTACCCTGTTTCCCTAACTGGGCTGCCTCGTCTGGTCTCAGGAAGTACCTAGTCCTGCAGTTACTTGATGTGCCAGTGTGGGTTGGTACCCGGGGGGTGGGGGGAGCTTCCCCTTCTTAGAGGAAAAGGGGAAGGAGAGATAGGGAGGGGCTATGTGGGAGGGCACTGGAGGAGGGGGGCTGAGATCAGAATGTAAAGTGAATAAATAAATACGTAAATTTAAAAAAATGAAAGAAACTTAGGGGTACATACACAGGCTATGTGGTTAACCTTGGGTAAGAAAAGGACAGAATGCAAGAAACACAAGTATGTCTAGCTTATCAAAATGTATCGATTTCTTGCTATCATGTTACAGGTATACTTCTAGGAGGAAAAAAAAAAACTAGAAAGAAATGTAATTGGCAACAAGACAAATGAAGTTGATCCATCCATGAGCTGCAGCAGCTGCCTCTGTCGGTCCAGACATGGTCCTGATTGCTTTGTATAGACAACATTTCTCCTATCCAGACCTATGGTAAAATGTAATCTAGAAATCAAACACATTGAGAAATCAACACAGTCGATCACAACATAGAACAGCTAACAAGATATTATCAGCAATGACTACCAAAGGATGTGGTCTATCCCAGGATGTCTCATGGTACTGAACTATATAGTGTGGTCTGAGGTTGACCATGGGAAACTGAAACTAGACACAGTAAGGAGGCCAGCCCACTGTGCCCCATCAACAAGCAACACAATGAAGACGTATATGAAATACAATCAAGAAAGTTAAAAACCAGGCCAGTAAGAGGGCTCAGTGGATTAGAGGCCACCAAGCCTGACAATCTGAGTTCAGTCCCTAGAAAAACACATAGCTGAAGAAGAGAACTGTGATGCTTTGTATATGCTTGGCCCAGGAAGTGGCACTATTAGAGGGTGTAGCCCTGCTGGAGTAGGTGTGTCACTATGGGTGAGGGCTTTAAGACCCTCATCCTAGCTGCCAGGACCATGTCAGTATTCTGCTAGCAGTCTTCAGATGAAGATGTAGAACTCTCAGCCTCCTGGATGTTGCCATGTTTCTGCTTTGATGATAATGAACTGAACCTCTGAACCTGTAAACCAGACCCAATTAAACGTTGTCCTTGTAAGAGCTGTCTTAGTTATGGTGTCTCTTCACAGCAGTAAAACTCTAAGAACCAACTCCCACAAGTTGCCCTCTGAAGCCTACAGATGCCCTGGCGCACTGAAGCCTACACATATGTGTGCCGCGTATGCGCACACTCACACACACATACACACACTCACACACACACCACAAATATAAAAATGAAAAAACTCATTATTATTACATTATACAATTACATCTTGGGAAACTGTATGAGGATATAGGCAATCAAACCAAAGAACTTAAAATTGAAGCATTCATATGAGAATAGAGTACAAACTGCATTTCTAAATTATTTGATTAGTGTGAGTAATATCATGATAATGCTCAATAATTGACCTGCTTTCTTTTGTTTTTATTAGACAAGGTTTTATGTAACCCATGATGGCCTCAAACTAGCTATATATCCATGGACGGACTTAAATTTCTGATCCTCCCGTGCCCACCTCCTGCTGGTAGTACAGTGTATACCACCTCATCTATTTCCTGTGGTGCTGGGGATGAAGCTCAGGCCTCAAGCACACTCAGCACACACTCGACTGAGGATACACCCCCAGCCCAATGTCCTCTTCTTTCTTTCTTGATTTCTTTTTGGTTCTGTTTGTTTGGTTTTGGACTTTTGAGACAGGGTTTTACTGTGTAGCCCCAGCTGTCCTAGAACTTGCTCTGTAGGCCAGGATGGCCTTGAACTCAAAGATCTGCCTGCCTCTGCCTCCTGAGTGCTGGGATTAAAGGTGTGCACCGCCTTCCTTCTCTTCTTAATTTGAGGGGAAATGTGGTTTTTCTTTCATAACCTCTGAAATTCTCTATAGAGAAATATATTTGTTTCAAAGGATAATCAAATATTTAATTCTCATAGCTTAGAATTATATTACACACAATTCCTCATTTGCATAGATCTTGTTTGCCTTCATTTATTATTATTATTATTGTTATTGTTGCTGTGGTTGTTATTAAACAAGTAATCCATGACTATATTTAAGCTATAGTTGGATACACAGTCCACAGCAAGCATACTGAGCAGTCACCCTGCTGCCTGGTAACCAAGCATACCCACTGGCTTTCCCCAGAGGCTGACACACAACTGTGAGACTGACCAAAAAGAAGCACACAGCTATTCTCTTTTAAAAGGAAAGCAGTAAGTTCTCAGATAAATGTGGCTCATTTGATGTGCTTAATCCCATTAAAACATCAGCAATGAATAAAAATGGTATAAATTCTAAGAGAGATGTATTTCTTAAAGGAGAAAAATGGAAGCTTTTGAGAAGGGGAGAGAAGACAGACTCTGAAACTCCTAAGCATTGATCTGAGAAGCTCAAGCAAGCAGCTGACAAACTACAATGAGTGAGATGTATCCTGGCCACCGATGGGCTCTGTGGCTGGCCTGGTACGGAGCTGTGTCCCTCTGTGTACTTGTCTGTGGTGTCTCTCTGTGTACTTGTCTGTGGCTGCTCGTTCACTGTAACAGTGGAGCTGGGCAGTCACACTGGGCTGTCACACCAGAGACCATGAGGCCCACAATGGAGTCACTCTGCAGCCTTCACAGTGAAAGTTAGCCGAGTTCTACATCAGACCACACAGCCTTCACAATACTAAAGGGATGGGTGCTATAGTTCCTTATCCCAAACTCCATGTGAAGTACAGTAGAAACAAGCATATGGTCAAATGGAAGGTTCTCACTTTATTCCTTTCAGTCCTCTCAGAATGCTACAGAAGGATGTGCTCCACAAACACTAGTCTTTCTCTTCACAAAACAAAGTCAATAGGTGTCTAAAACTGGAAAAATCAAGAAGGAGCCACATACATAGATTATTTTCAAATGTGAACAGTAATATCAGAAGCCACAGCCTGGAGACTTCTAAAAAGGTTCCGGCCTCTGAAGAACCAGGGACGTGTCAGAAGAAGAGGGGAGGCTTGTTTTTGAATAAGTCTTCAATCTATCAAGCTAGACACATGTGTTTACTTGTGTAACTATTGGAAAGCATAAAAATAATAGTATCCACAACTCAATTATTAAATGGCTACGATTTAAAGAATAGTATTGCCAAGGCTAACAAACTGATCAAAGTAACCTGAGGTAAACCACACAACTTACATAAACTCAAGGTGTGTAACAGAAGCACAAGAAAGGTGGAGATGACAGAAGAGAGAACCGCCTGAAAAGAAACTAATTTGATGTCTTCTGATCTGCCAGGGCATCTCCAGCTCCCCTGCCCTCTACCTCAGGCACCTTAGCAATGCCCTAAGTCAGTAGACCAACCTTACTCAGCAAGACGGGCAGCCATAAGTTTTTAACAACCCAACACATGGCCCCAATATCCCAACATACCTCCAAGTAGAGGGCCCAGGGGCAGATCCACCCCCTCGCCACCTCCCAGGCCTCACCCACCTCTGCTTTATCATGCTTGCCTCTCCTTGGAATCGTGAGTCACTGAGTCCATGAGACTATGCTGACCATCTCACTCCTCACCATAAACTGGCTCACACCTGCCCTGTGTGTGACTAGAAGCCGTTGAGCTTGTCCTTACTGAGCAGCTGCAAACACAGCTATCAGAGGAAACTTCAAACCAAAGCCTTGAAACTGCTGCACTAGCCAGCAAGCTCCAGCTGGGTTTCATAACTATGTACAGAAAAACGTAAACATTTCCAAAGGAATAGAATATATAATTTATAACTAATTCTTGAATTATACATCTACCAAGAACAATCATATATTACATCTATCAAAGTATGAAACTAACTCATAAAGGAAAAAACCTTTTATCTGTATATAAAATGTCACAAAATACAAGCAACTCAACAGCATACTTGAATGCTCTAAAAATGAAAGAAGCAAACACACCAAGAAGAATAGACAGCAAGAAGTAGTCAAACTCAGGGCTGAGATCAACCAGTTAGAAACAAAGAGAATGATACAAAGAATCAGCAAAACCAATAGCTGGTTGAGAAAATCAACAATATAGATAAACCATTAGCCAGACTAACTAAAGGGCAGAGAGACAGTATCTAAATTAACAATATCAGAAATGAAAAGAGAGACATAACAACAGAGAAAATTCAAAAAACCATCAGATCTTACTACAAAAGCCTATGCTCAACAAAACTGGAAAATCAAGATGAAATGGATGGTTTTCTAGACAGATACCATATACCAAAGTTAAATCAAGATCAGGTAAACTGTCTAAACAGTCCTATAATCCCAAAGGAAATAGAAATAATCATTAAAAACGTCCCTACCAAAAAAAAAAAAAGCCTAAAGACAGATGGTTTTAGTACAGAATTCTACCAGACCTTCAAAGAAGAGCTAATACCAATAACCCTCAAATTATTCCACAAAATAGAAACAGAAGAAACACTACCTAATTCGTTCTATGAAGCCACAATTACTCTGATACCTAGACCCAATAAAAAAAATAGAACTTTAAGCCAATTTCATTGATGAATATTGATGCGAAAATACTCAAAATTCTTGCAAATGGAATCCAAGAACATATCAAAAACCATCTTTCACAACTATCAAGTAGACTTCATCCCAGGGATGCAGGGGTAGTTCAAATATATGAAAATCCATCAACATAATATGCTATATAAACAAACTCAAGGAAAAAAACACATGATCATTTCATTAGATGCTGAAAAAGCCTTCCACAAAAAATATAACACCCCTTCATGTTAAACGTCTTAGAGAGATCAGGAATTCATGGCATATACCTAAACATAATAAAAGCAATATATAGCAAACCAACAGCAAACATCAGATGAAGAAAAACTAGAAGCAATCCCACTAAAATCAGGGACAAGGCAAGGTTGCCCACTCTGTCCCTATCTATTCAACTTCAAAGTACTTGAAGTTCTAGCTAGAGCAGTTAGACAACAAAAGGAAAGCAAGAGGATACAAATTGGAAAAGAAGAAGTCAAAGTATCACTATTTGCAGATGATATGATAGCATACATAAGCAATCCAAAAAAATTCCACCAGAGAACTACTACAGCTGGTAAACAACTTCAGCAAAGTGGCAGGATATAAAATTAACTCAAACAAATCAGTAGCCTTCCTTTTTACAAATGATAAGCAGGCTGAGAAAGAAATTAGGGAAACAACACCCTTCACAATAGCCGCAAATAAAATATCTTGGTGTAACTCTTACCAAGCAAGTGAAAAATCTGTATGACAAGAACTTCAAATCCCTGAAGAAAGAAATTAAAGAAGACATTAGAAGATGGAAAGATCTTCCATGCATATAGACTGGTAGAATCAACATCATGAAAATGGTCATCTTACCAAACGCAATGTACAGATTCAATGCCATCCCCATCACAATTCTAACACGGTTCTTTAGACATGGGAAGAGCAATTCTCAACTTCATATGGAAAAACAAAAAATCCAGGATAGCCAAGATAATCCTCAGCAATAAAAAAAACTTCTAGGGGAATCACCATCCCCGACCTCAAGCTGTACTACAGAGCAGTAGTGATAAAAACTGCACGTAGTGTTACAGAGACAGACAGGTCGGTCAAAGGAATAGAATCAAAGTCTCAGAAGTAAACACACACACACACACACGGACACTTGATCTTTGACAATGAAGCCAAAAACACATAATGGGAAAAAGAAAGCGTCTTTAATAAGTGGTGCTGCTCTAACTGGCTGCCTGTGTGTAGAATAAAAATAGATCCATATTTATCACCTTGCACAAAGCTCAAGTCCAAGTAGATCAAGGACCTCAACATAAAACCAGATATACACTAAATCTATTGAAGAAAAAGTGAAAAAGAGCCTTGAACTCATTGGCACAGGGGAAATTTTCTAAACAGAACTCCAATGGCTCAGGTTCTAAGAACAACAATTGATAAATAGAACCTCTTGAAACTGAAAGGCTTCTGTAAGGCAAAAGACACCATCAATAGGACAAATTGGCAACCTACAGATTGGGGAAAAATCTTCTCTAACCCTACATCCAATAGAGGGCTAATATCCAAAATATATAAAGAACTCAAAAAGTTACTTCCAAAAAAACCAAATAACCTTATTTAAAACTGGGGTGCAGAGCTAAACAGATAAATCACAACAGAAGAATCTTGAATGGTTGAAAAGCACTTAAAGAAATGTTCAATTCCTTAGTCATCAGGGAAATAAAAACCAAAACAACCCTGAGATTCCACCTCACACCAGTAGGAATGGCTAAGATAAAAAATTAAAGTGACAGCCTATGCTGGTAAGGATGTAGAGAAAGAGGAACATTCCTCCATTGCTGATAGGAATACAAACTGGTATACTCACTCTGGAAATCAGTCTGGCAGTTCCTCAGAAAATTGGAAATAGTTCTACCTAAAGACCCAGCTAAACCACTCTTGGCCATATACCCAAAAGATGCCCCACCATACCACAGGGACACATGTTTCACTATGTTCATAGTGGCATTATTTGTGATAGTCAGAAGCTGGAAACAACCCAGATGTCTCTCAACCAAAGAATGGATTTAAAAAAAAAAAGTGATTCATTTACACAATGAAATACTATTCAGCTATTTAAACCAAGGACATCATGAATTTTACAGGCAAATGGATGGACTAGAAAATAACATCCTGAGTGAGGTAACCCACACCCAAAAGGACATGCATGGTATGTACTCACTGATAAGCGGATATTAGCTAAAAAGTACAGAATACCTAGGATACAACCGACAGACAGTTGAATTAGGGGAAGGATTAAAGAAGCTGAAGAGGAGGGCGACCCCATAGGAAGACCAGCAGTCTCAACTAACCTGGACCCCAGGGAGCTCCCAGAGACTGAGTCACCATCCAGGAGCATACACAGACTGGTCAGAGCCCCCCACCCCCACCCCCAGCACATATACAGCAGAAGACTCCCTGGTGTGGCCTCAGTGGGAGATGTGCCTAATCCTAGAGACTTGAGGCCCCAGGGAAGGAGGAGGTCTAGTGGGAGGGGGAGCACCCTCTCGGAGGCAAGGGGGAGGAGGAGTGGGGTGAGGAACTGTGGGGGGGGGATCAGGAGTAGGCAACTGCTAGAATGTAACTAAATAAAATAATTTTTAAAAAAATCACATTTTCATACAACATTCAAAGACTTACACAAATTATAATAGGATGTCCAGTCATTAAACAGAACAAATGTATAAACAAGACACTGTGAAGAGCCAAAGAAGGGAATGGTGGACAGATGTGTTCAAAATATATTGCTTAAATATGAAAAATTGTCAATGAAAAATTACTTAATAGCGATATCAAAAATATTTGAGTGATTTTATTTTCTTCTTTCTCCTGTTATGATTTTCAAGTCTGACACATTGAGCATTTTTGTAAGCAAAAAAATATATAAATAGACAAATACAAGTGTGTGACAGAAATAAACAGGAATCCTGGCAGCTTGATAAGAGCTGGCTGACCGAGGATGTGCTCTGTGCTGACGGGGGTCAGTCCCCACCAGGGAGTTTCTATATCTATCAATACACAAACCCCTGGGACTCTGTATCCATTTCATAGAGGCCAAAGAGGAACAGACCAGTGCGGATGACCCAGCCCCAGCCCTGAGGCGATGCCAACCCCACCCCAGCCATAAGACCCCAAGCCTTACTGTCATCAGTGTGCTGTCCCCACTTCCAACTGAGCTGAGCGACTATGAAGATAGTGTCAGAGAAGGGAACATCAACCACACAGTGAGCAAAGCAGACTGACACTGTCGGAGTGTGTGAAAGGGAGAGAGAAACAGAGAAAGAGGGTGTGGGGAGAGGGGAATGAATTTAAACATTTGTCAGAATGAGAAAGGACTGTTGCCAGCTCAGGAACAGTAAAAGTTGGTCTCACTTGCTTTTCCAACTTCTAAAATTCTTCATGGTTCTTTGAGACCCAAGACCTAGTGGAACAGCATGTAAAGTTAACCTCTGGCCTGAAAATGCACACGCATGCACATACACACAAAATCAGTCCTGGTGATGCATACTGGTGTGAACATGTACACACACACACACACAATCAGTCCTGGGGGACACCAGGACAGACAGGCAGCTTTCCTCCCCTGAAGAACAAGCCAATCCCATCACACTGCCTACCAACCAGTCACAACCAGATGCCTGCAACCCTGTTAACTGGTTCTCCAAATCCCACAGCCTTGCTCAATCCTTCAACCTGGGATCAGGAACCACAGATCCTAGGGTGTTCTCCTGGGCTCTCTTCTCAGTCACATCCTCATTTTTGTCCCTGGACATCTCAGATTCTACCATCAGTTACTCTAGTCTCTCTACTTTATCTGGCCTCGGCTCTTTGGCAGACTTCTTTTGGTGGAACATTCTAGAAGGAACAACCCTGGTAAACCAGACTCTGTGCTTAATCTGTACCTATTCCCAAACAGTTTGAGAAGCCTTGATGAGAAGAGAACTCAGCCTTGCAGCCTGCTCATCCATGTACACATGACTGTAGTCAGCCTTTGCTATCACATGCCTATCTAGTCTACTGCACTGAACGGACCTGCAGTCCCCCCCTCTTCACCTCCACACAGACCCGCTCCCCTCTCCTTACATCAGCAAATGACCTGACTTCTCCTTTCTGAGAAAACAGAGCCATTTTCCCAGCATTTCTCTCCTCGGGGAGGGTGAGCCATGCCTGGCCCAAGGCCAGACCGACCCTGGCACAACCCTTTCAACGTCTCAGGGATCTTCCCCCTCCCACCACCCTGTCTCTAGCAGTTCTGCTCCCTGTCATCCTCATCAGTGTAAACGAGATACTCCAGCTCCTGCAACTGATATCCACAACCCATATCCTCTTCTATAGTCCACGAGTAACTAGGAAAAGGCTTAGTTTAAAACGACAAGGAAGATTGAGGCTCAGTCTTACCGTATTTGGGGGCACACTTGAAGTACTGGACTCTGCCAACACTGCCGTTATTTTTCCCTTCTGGCTCATCCAGTTCAATGCCAGCCCATTGCCCACTTGCAAACTCTGTTGTTCCACAAAATCTTAATGTTCCAAGCTAGAGGAAATATAAATCAAAACAGGTTTTCAGTCTTATTAGTAATTCTAAATACCCTATTCTTAATAACACTACTTTTTATATCTTTCAAAGTAGACCTTAGAATAAGAAAATTTACCAAAGATTTTTTTTAAGTGGAAAAAGGATTTGTCAGGAAGACATGGAATCCTTCCCAGGTAAAGTTCTTTCCCAACAGAACTGAATAGAAAAGTCCGTGTTGTGGTGGGACTCAGCTCACCTCTCTGTTACAGCAGATTGAGCAGACCAGAAATCAGTGAGGATATATAGAAAAAGGAAGCCAGCTACAAACCAATTCAACTAAACTGGTATCTACAAAGCACTCCACCGCAGACATTAGCATACAAATGCAGAGGAACGGATTGGAGAAGTAGATCAGCAGGTAAGAGCACAGTCTGATCCTCCACAGGACCCAAGCTCAGTTCCAAGCACCTACCGTGGCAGTGCACTGCAGTCTGTAGCTTCAGTTCCATACTCTGCTGAGCCAGAAGAGTAGATCACACAAATAGCACACACACATACATGCAAGCAAAACACCCATACACATACAATAAAAAGCAAACAAAAATTTTAAATCAATAAAAAAAAAACAGAAATCACACAAAATATGTTCTTGAACCAGAATGGAGTTAAACTACAGACCATCAGTAGGGAGATATATGGTAATCTCCAAAACACTAAGTATAAATAATACATACTGAAAGAGGAAAAAATAGATTTTTTTCTAATAAGAGATAAGGAAAATTAACAAATAGTCTGAATGAAAATGAATGTGTCCGAATGTGTGGGGAACAGCAAGAGCAGTGCTTAGAGAGGAACTCAAGCCTCAGAAACTGCCTAAAATAAAGGCTCTGAATTCCCACCTCAGCAAACTAACATGAAGACCAAAGAAAGGGGGTAAATGCTGAATAGTAAACTAAGAATGGAAAAACAATACAGAAAATCAATGAAACCAGTAACACATTCTTTGAAGAATAAACCTCTAAATAGAAAATAAATTTTGAAATGGAGAGATAAGACACAAACTGGCTACCTGAGCAACAAGAGAAGCACTGTCAATGCTGTCTTAAAAGATGAGACAATGCTGCAAACAGCTTTGCCCGCCCATTTCACAGATGCTGTAAATTACTGCAACTGCTTGAAAGATACAAACTTTCAAAAAAAGCAATGCTCAAACTTGTGATTTAAAACTGAAAGAAGAAAAAAGTTCCCAGGGGCAGATGGCCTCAATGGTAAACTCTAACAAATTCTATACAAGCTCTCCTAAAATCTGAGTGAAGAGACACTGGTTCCCAAGGCATTAACGTCTACATTGCCTTGACATTAAACTGCTCAAGACACAGCAACTACAGACCAATATCCCACTTGAACACAAATGCAAACATTTTCAGCACATGTAGGACTAACCAAACGCAGTAATAAGGTGGTATGCGAGGCTTCCAATGGGATACAAAGCTCATCAGAGAAGGAATTATCTGGCATAATCGACAGACTAATGGGAAAGAAGACACAGAAGAAACCTACAACCAGCTGCCACATCCTTCCATGGTGACAGTTTAAGAAAAGACATAACTTGGCAGTTGGGAATCTCTTTAGCTTGACAAATGACATCTATACTAAAACCTTAGGTAGCAATATAGTGAGATCTCACTTGGAGAAAGAGGGCGAAAGGAAGGGAAAGAGAAGAAGGAGGCAGAGAATGAGGAAGAGGAAGAGGAGACAAGATGCTTGTTTACAAAGAATCCACAAGGTAAAAAAGCTAAGAACGTGTGGTCAGTGTTCAAAGACCAACTATTTCCATACGCTAGAAATGAACGAGAAAATAAAATTCAGCAATAGCACACACACACACAAACCTCATAAACATATTAAATCTAAATCTAGCAAATGTACACAATACCTAAATGGTTAAAAACATAGAAGTTGATTAAATAATCCAAAGACCCATATGAATATAGGAGCATATTGTGCTTAAGATGTAAAATCTACTCAACCTGACTGATCTAGACTCAACCGTGCTCAATTCAAAATCTCAGCAGAATTTTTTATAGAAATTAACAAAAGAATTCTAAAATGTACATGGAAAAAGACAAGGAATTAAAATTACCAGAACAGTTTGGCAGTGAAATTGCAGCCCTAACACCCGCTCACTGCTCATAGACGGAAGCAATGGACATGGCGTTGTAGAAAGTCATCAGAACAGGGCAGAACCAGCCCAGAACCAACCCCAGCAGATGTGCTCAAGGCATGTTTGAAGAGGCCCATGAGCCTCTCCAACAGAAAAGAGTCCTTTCTAGACATGGTATTTAATAGATAAGTTTTTTTAAAAAGAGAAACTCAAGATACAGTTGGTACTCTCAAAACTTAATGCTAGGGGGTTGGTGTGATCAGAATCATAAGGACTTGAGTTTAATCCCCACAAACCACATTAAAAGGCCAGGCACTGTGGTATACACCTATAACCTCAGGTCTGGGAAGGATCCCTGGGGCTTGCTGGCTAGCCAGGCTAACAGAGTCAGCAAGCTCCAGTTCAGTCAGAGACTGGGTGTCAAGAAGTAGAGATGAACTGAGGAAGAAACCTGAATCACCACCCCCTGGGCTCCCACGTGTATGTACATATAAACACATATATACATATATTCTGTTTCCTCTCTCTCTTCTCTCTCCCTCTCCCCCTCCCTCTTCCCTATCCCTCTCCCTCTCCTTCTCCCCCACCTCTCTCCCACACACACACAAAGTAAATATAAAACTAGCTGGTTGTAGTATTCACTACAATCTTGGCTTTTGGGAAGAAGGAAGATGTGGAATTCAAAGTTATTCTCAGCTACATAACAGACGCTTCTACTTGGGTGGAAAATTATCCAACCCAAAAAGTAAATAAAATAACTTTTTTCTTGCATTTTTAAGATTATAATACAATTACACCATTTCCATTCCCTTTCCTCCCTCCAAACCCTCCCCTACACTTCTCTTGGCTCTCTTTCAAACTCATGGCCTTTTCTTTCATTAATTGTTGGAAAAAAATTATATGTCCTAAATCTAATCTGCCCTGTCTGCACAATGTTACTTGTATATAAATCACCATAATCCCTAATAACAATCTAAACATTTGTCCTTATACCCACAGGTAAGTATAGTCCTCATCCCTCATCAAGAAAACTTCATTTCAAAATACACAGTGACTCTTTTAAACCCCTTGAGACATAGTTACAAGAATGCTACAAAGAAGACTTGCCATTCACCCATAATTTTTAAAAGCCACACATTAATAAATTGTCATTTTCATTCCAACCAGTAACAAATTGACAAATGTCCTACTGTTTTGTAAACTGGTGAATGTCACTCATTCTTCACCTAAAACACATCTGTAGCTGTCTCCTTTGTGAAGCAGTTTCCTCTGGTACACCAAGCTTTCAAATCCATGCTTCTCTGAGAAGCCTTCATCACCCAGCCCAACACTGAGATGGTAGCAGTTGGAAAGGTTACTGTCTAGGCACGAGTTCCCCATTCCACTCCATACTTGCGGATTCCCACTACCTCAAAACTAAGAATAAAAACCTCTGATAGAGTGTGGCTCAGCAGTGTGGCATTTGCCATGTTCACAGGGCTCTGCTCAAGTCACAACACTGAAGGGGAACAAAGCTCCCCAAAGAGGTATCCAAAGAAAAGAGAGAAATTGCCACAGTGGGGGTCACACAGAAGCCACAGTCTGTCTAGCAAGCTTTTATGTAAAGAAGCACTCACTGACTTCCTGACTAGCAGGTCTGTAGCATCTGAATGTTCCCTATTTGTGAGACTTCAAAGCCAAACACAGAAGAGTAATGAAGGTTGCCTCTGCTCGGTTGGCAGGAGAAGCCACTGGCAGGGACAATTCAGAGTAGACACAGCAAGGTCATTTCTCAGCTCCTGCCTCTAAAGTCACTCAATAGTTCTCTATGCCACTGCTTCCCATGCAAATAAAGAACCCTTCACTATTGAGTTCACCAGTAAACTTACATCTAAATTTCACAGTTTTAATCAAGCATTTTTGAAATGCTGAACTTGTTGAAACTTTTCTCCCAAACTCAAAATTGTAAGGGTGTTGGCACACAACTCCTAGACACAGACTATAAGTCCAGCTTCAGGCATTGCAGTGACTTACTGTACCTTCTGTCCTGCGATGACGACACGGTCCCCCAACTTCAGGCCAAGAGATGCCAGCATGGCCTTGCTAGTAGTGTGGTCACAGTTTGGAAGCATGGCCTTGGAGATGGTACAGGACAGAGGCACGGCATCTAAGAGCATCTGCTTGATTTCCTTAGCGACTGCTGCAGCATCGGCCATCTCCAGAGGCATGTCCACTGGGTCTGGAACAACATCTGCAGGGATCTGTCCTTTGTCGTTCTGCCATAGACAAGAGAAAAGCCTCAGTTCTTCACACTCAGAGCACTAGACAGCTACCTACCTATGGAGGGCTTTAAAGTCTGATGCAGCCATTCATTTATTAAAAACTACCTAATGAACTCTTCTGTTGTACCAGGCACTGATCTAGGTGCTAAAGATACCACTGTGAAGGGAAAAGACACTCTGCCCTCAAAGAGTGCACACACTTGTAGGAGAGACAGACCATCAACAGATTATACTATGTGTGAGCCAGGACCTGGGTGGCATGAAGACACCAAGGCACAAGAAACATGGGCGCGAATGTGGCTGTTGGGGAGCTGAAGACATAGATAGATGTGAGGAAACCCTCACTGATGAGATGCATTTGCACAGAGATGCAAAGGAGGTGAGGGGAGAGACGGGCAAGCACCAGCTCGGAGAAACGGACCCAACCACACAAGCGCAAAGTAAAGTACCAGGATGACTGGCTGTGCAACCTGAGACCCGGCTACATCCACGCACACTCGCAACAGACACTTAGTCAACCAGGGGCCACATACACTGATCCCGATTCACAGTAGCCTTAGTTTACAGAAGTTCACACAAAGGTAAAGGATCTCCTCCAACCATGTTTTTCTTAAAACCTGTCCTTGTCATTAAGGGCCACATGACTACATTCCACCACTGACACTCTGGCTCTGTGATGTCAGCCATCTGTCTGATCCTATAGCAACTCAGATTTCAGAAAGAGAGCCGACAGTCTCTCTACTGTGTATTGTATCCTAAGCTGCACCGTTTTCCCTGTGAAGGGGAGACAGCATCCTGGAGGAGTTTCTCATAAAATGCAACAGCCAGCTAGAAGCCCACTTCGTTTACATGGTGTTTATGTAATTTAAAGTCTGTCCTAAAAACACTTGGTTCTCTCAAAGAAAAGCTTGTAATCAGAATCTCCAGAGGCATGGGAATTCCAGACAGTGAAGAGTTCACATTATAGTAGGAGAGGTAGTAACCAGTTAAAAACATTCTGAGATGTCAGTAGGCCACTTAGAAAACGGGACATAAGTGGGGAGATTTAATGACTAACCAAGAGATACCCATGTGACTTCTGGAAGGGTTTCCCTGCAAGCCGTGCTGCCTGCACCCCAAGAGACGCACACAGGTGGAGTCTGTCTGTTCCCGACACCATTCATCTCCCTGAAACATCTTTCTTCCTTGCCCCCCAAGCCAAACCCTAGCCCCTGTGAGAAAGTGTTCAGAGTTGTTAACTAAAAACCATGTTTTCACTTGTCTCTCCACTGATAACCCTCAAATGACCTATGAGGCTTAAAGAACATACTCTGTTTGTAATTGTCTTTTGGTTCGGTTGTTTTGTTTTTTAAATTCAAGTCAGCTTGAAAAACATATGTTATAAGATTCTTGGAATGGTAGTGAACTAATTTAATCTTAGATTTCAAAAAAAATTAGAAAATACAATGAACATGCACATGGCACTCAAGTCTATGCTCTGGAAAGTGAGGGTTTATGTAGGAAAAAACACAACAAATAATTAATTAATCAATTAATTTTTTAACAAGGCTGGGCCTTAGTTCATAAAGTGAACACTGAGTGATTCCTAGTTCCTAGAGCCCATATAAAAGGCTGGCTGTGGCAGCTTGTGCTTATATTCCCAGTGCTGGGAGGCAGAGGCAGGAGGAGCCCTGTACTTGCTGGCTGGGTAGACTAGCTGAATCATCAAGTATTCAGAGATCTGGGTTCAGTAGAAAACTATGTCTCAAAAATTAATGTGGAGTTGGGTGGTGGTGCACACACCTTTAATCCCAGCCTGGGGAGGCAGAGGAAGCCTGTGACTTTGAGGCCAACTTGGTCTAATGAGTGAATTCCAGGACAGCCAGAGCTGCACAGAGAAACCCTGTCTCAAAAAGAAAAATATTAAAATGGAAAGTGACTGAAGAAAATACTTGATGGTAACCTCTGGGCTTTGTACACAAACATGTACAAGTGTGCACACGCACACACACACAAACACACATACACACGTAAACACACATATACATAAACACACATACACATATGCACATATATACACATACATATACACACATACATATACACGCATACACAAACACACATATATCTACACACATACACACACATGCACACATACATACACATATACACATACACACACATATGCATACATATATACACACATACACATACATATACACATATACACACACACACACACACACACATATACACACACAAAATGGTAGCAACATTATCTTCCAAACCTCAGAAGGCTTCTTCACAGCTAAATGCAGAGTTCCATTTTCTGCTGTCATAATGACTATCAAAGTAAAATCCAGAGGTGACTTCCTGGACCCATGATGGCTAGTTTAAGAGGTTACTTAATTATTAAAGGAACATTTATTTGGATTTTGTATTTACTTTACCTCGTTTTCTTTTCAAAGGAACTTAACAATGTTAGCACATACAACATTTGTAGTTAATAGGTAACTTTTAATAAATATGTCAGAAGCCTTAATGAGAGAAACTTTAAGATTATCTTTTTCTGAATGGGAGTTTCATATAATTCAATAGGAGGGAAACTTCCCAGGATGGCTTAAATTTATCAAAAGTAAAAGGCATCACATCGTACTGTTTATATGTGAAGCAAAAATGTAGGGCATTTGCGCCTGTGAGAGCTCTATCAGTAACAGCGTCGGATCCAAGCCTTCCCTGAGGAGGACGTGAGGTTTCCTTCCCTGGCTTCAGGCTCTTACCCTAAATGCAGGGTTCGCCCCCAGCTCCAGCAAGGATTTCACAGCTCCTGCACACAAGTTGTGTGCTGCAATGTGCAGGGCTGTCCCAAAATTAAAGTCGCTGCAAGTGGCATCCACATCTGCAATCAAACATCACACATATATTAGCTAAAATTTTAAATTTAGCTATCGTAATTTCTAAGAAGATTCATGAGGTCTCAGGAAGGAGATTTCTGCCTTTTATAGACTTGTCCCCCACCAAGTGCAGTATTTCATAATGGGAGAAATCTCCGTGATTATAACTTGCCTAAAAAAAAAAAAATAGCCAGATGAATATTCTCCCAGCTCAGTGTAACGCCTTGTACAATGGAATGAGACTCTCGAGTTTTCCAACTCATGGTCTATTTCCTAAGGTGACCCCCCATGGAGGCAGTGAAAGGTAGTAACTCATACTTGTGACATAAGCAGCTTCTCATATCTGCTCACTCCTCTCTTAGGCATTTCCTTGAACTAGCAAAGTAAGAAAATCACCTTTAGGTCAGGGATCAGCAAAGGAACCCTCTGATCCAAATATATCCTACCCGTTGATTCTCAAACTTTTACAGGAATGCCGGTTCTGAGCCCACAGCCACACTCCAACTGCAGAAACAAGTAGCTGTGACAGGCACAGGTGGTCTAAAAAGCTAAAGCAGCTATTCACCAGTTAGCCCTTGACAAAACAAAGATGGCTGAATAATGAAGAGTCCTCAAACCAAAACAAGTCTGGGAAGATAGAGGTGCAAACACACTGAATCATGACACCACCCAGCAGGTGAATTTGACCACTACAATAACAAGAACTTCACAATTCTAAATAACAGTAACAATTTAATAACAGTAAATCACATAGCCTTTTACTTGAACAGGATATCCTCTGAAAGGAGAAGCCTATTTTGAATGTTCTCTACAAGAGTTTAATAGTCTCTGGCTCTGCAATTGTACAATAATCTGCAGGGGACCATGCTGGCATGCCCACATACCTGTGACAATATAGACTTGCTCACACAGACTCCATCATTACTGAACATAGGACCATCGACAGAGATTCTCACCCAACATCATACAGAAGTTGTAAAGACAGAATTTTAAAGGGCTTGAATAACTGTGTGAACTAGAAGTTAGAAACTAACACTGTAGTAAGTTTATCTCTTGAATCTCTAAAGTGCCTTCTTTTCTAAAAGAGATGGCACTGGGTGCTCTCTCAAAGCTGAAAGAGTACTCTCTCTTGCTCTTATTCTTCTCCAAAGAGGGGAACCAGAGAGAATGTCAGCCTTAGGGTATCTCCATCGAGATGTTAGGGGACCCTAAAATTCATCAAAGATTTTCTGAAATGAATGATAACTAAAGAATCCCTTTATTATTTCAATGCCAGCCAAAACACTCTGCTGCTCTATCTCTGGCTTCCCAAGCTAGACAAAAGAATTAAAAAGCACACCACATGGGTTACACATAAAATCCTCACTACACTGGAGAAGCTGCAGAGACAAAAAGACCCAGAAAACAGTTGGTTTTTAATTTGTAGCTCTTTGTACCACACACCTTTTGTGAAAGGACTGTAACCTCTAACAAAAAATTCTAAACCACTTCAGAAGTCAACCAGGGTAGGAAGTAAAACCAAAGCACAGTAGAAGAAAAGTCTCCTCAGTGGCGCCCTGGACGCCACTACAAAATGCCCCATTGCTAATGGAGATCTCCCAGCACTTGCCTTTTGGTTTCGATGTCTTCAAAATCACTCTTATAAGCTCTGGGACATCAAAGTACGAAGCATAATGCAAGGCGTTCATGTTTGTCCAGCGACTCCGCAAACTCGCATCTGCTCCGAGGTCAATAAGTTGAGCTGCAAATTTTACAGCTGTCTCAACATCACCTGAGGAAAAATAAAAGTCCTAAATTATTTTTCTTCAGTACAAATTTTAATTCCCAATACATACCTCTCTAATGCCTTCTTTAAAAACCAAAGCAAACAATACAACTGGATCTACATTTATACGTCAAAAAGCTTACCTTAGAAGTTTATTCCAAGAGAACACTCCCATTCAAGAGTGTAAAGGAACACTCTGAAGATACTCACCATATGGTTACAGAGTAAAATTCTGACAGCCTAAGAGCATGGTAAAACATCCCTTAAATAAACTAAGACCTCAATATTATGAAATACAAAGAAGGTACTTAAAGTAAAATGACAGACCAGTGTAAAATGTCATGATCTCATCTTTAGACTATAAATTCTTTTTGATTTTATGGTACTATGAACACATTGAGGATTACAAGAAGAAAAACCCCTTTACCACTAACAGTTTAAGAAGTTCTATATCAGATTGTTGAAACAAGAGGAGACAACCATAATATAGTAAGTGGGACAGGTTAATCCCTCACAAAGCACAGAATAGCAGTTTTGGACATGTTTCATAAGTAGGAACAGAACCTCAGAGATGAGCCTATGTCCTAGTCTTGAAGGAGAGTTATGCTAGAAAACTGGTCTTGACCCAGTCTTGCTGGAAGCCCTCTGGAAGATTCTCGGGTGGTACCAATTAATCTCAACTACTGGTCAGTTATGCATGAAGCCTACTACAGAAAATGTGGAGACACAGTCACAGGAACAAAGACTTATCCAAGGGAAAGGAAAAGTTTTGAGTGGACCAAACTGACTCCTCACCTACTTGGCTGAGGGTCAGCTGGGCACCCCACCCAGGCCACTGACCAGTAATAGGCACCGATGCACAGCAAGGAGCTGGCCACATACTCACCGATGCCGTGAGCCCCAGACTTGCAAGTGTAATGTAGCAGAGTCATATCCGTCAGTCCGTCTCTATCATTCACATTGCAGCCTCTCTTAAGAATCTGGGGAAGGAGGTCAAAAGACAGTAAGGAAGTCTGAAGGAGTCATAGGAATCGTATCATCTAGTTCCCTAAACCTACATGTAAACATGTAAATCTTCCTAAACAGATGAAACTTTCCCATCTGTGCTGACCACATTCCTCTACTCCAAAAGCCATACACTGACAAAACCCCCAGTGTTGGTCATGAAATTCCTCTTTTGGGGAATTTTGGTCAGAGGAGTCCAAGAGACTCCCAAAACATCCTAGGCTATTGCCGCTGCCGTTGGTGGCCTCCTAGAGGTGGAAGGTAAGTCCCTATCACTGGAGACACTATCTGCTTAAGACGTAAGATCAAGAGGATCTGAGCTGGATCTGACCTGAAAGCCTCCTCCCCAAGGACCAGCTTCCATAGAACCAAAAGGCACCATGTAAGCTTCGAAGGGAAGGAAGGAACCAAGAGTCCTACATGATATCCCTCAGAGTGCAATAGTGGGAAACATACCTTAATGGTAACCAGTAGTTCAACAAGAAAAAAGCTATGCCTAGTACTAGAAACCTAGCCAGATACCCAGGAAGAGTGGGGCCAAGGATCTTGGAGAACCTACTATCACCATTTAACTAAAAGCAGAATAATTTTTAGCTATATTCTAAATTGTTTAATGTATACCTACAGGTAAGTATGTCTCACCCCTCAGCAAAGAAATGTCTCTTTGAAACAGAAAGAGACCATTATTTTAAAAAACACACAGTTAATTAAAAAATGTGGAGGAAAGACACATGGTTGCCTAGCCCCAGCAAATATATCTGCAACTCAGCTCCCAGGCCTAAGCTCAGAGATCACAGTGTAAAAGGGGACAGAAAGATTGTAAGAGCCAGAGGAACAGGAAGTTTGCTGTGAGCTGTATCTCTTAGAAATGTCAAGAAGCTACACTCATGACAGCCTGAACAAGACCTGAACAAAGACAACAGCAATAGGCAGGCTGACATGAAAGGGGGATACCACACAGAACCCCAACCTGATCTGGCAACTAAGAAATGCTACTACCAGGAGAAATAAGTCTTCCCCAGAGAAGAACCCTCAATTGGTTATCCAATACCAAGTGGTCCACTCTGAAATCATATACTTACAAGTAACAGTATATAGACTTAGCAGGTTGTATTTATATATTCATAATATAAATGTAATAACAAAGAAAGTGAGGCCATAAATTTGAGAGGGAACAAGGGATGGGATATATGGAAGGTGTTAGAGAGAGGAGAGAAAGAAAATGATGTAATGTCCTAATCACAAAAGATAAAAAGAAATTAAACTTTTAAAAACTAGCCTGAGAAAGCCCACAATTATACTATAACAACAGGAGGCATCGACACCTTCAGACCAACTCAACCAACCCATCTGGCCACACTGCAGCCAACACTGCACTCAGCATTAACGAACGCTGAACTGTCTACAGGCAGGAGGGCTAGCTGTTCTTAAAGACAATGCCAACATAACGTTACTCCAAATATGTTCTTTCAAAAGTGAGAAAAAATTTCCAACAATTACAGTGATACTTTTTTAAAAATGCATATGCCTTCTTCCTACAGCACACATGACAACATGTGTATCAAAAACCCTCAAAAGGACATTTTAAATTTACATTTAAACCATCCCCAAGTGTAGAAGGAACGTGACGGTGTTCAAAACTTTTATGAAATGTATGGCAGGCAGAACTACTTTGTACAAAGAAAGAAGTGTGCAAAATGCCACCCCCTGCTCCCACCAGAAGTCTGCAATAACAGAGGTGCAAGAGGATCCAGTGGGAAGCGTGCCCACTGAGCCATAAAACCCTGGAAATGGAGACTCACTGTGGAGCTGCGATGCTTCTCCCTGTCCGGATCTTTCTTCTCAGGAGGAGGAAGTATTCAAATCATTAGTCCCAGTAACACAAACCTTAGCATGCCAGGCACACCTACCTCATTTCCAATAATGTCTATGTTCTGCTGGACCTGAGGAACCCACTGTCTTAAAATAGCAAACAATTCTGAGACTGAAGTTTTGGGGTCGAAGAGAATTTCCTGGCATGATGCATCATTAGGATCAAAGAAAGAAAACTCTGAAATACAAAACAGTGCAAATTTAATTTATTTATGGTTTCTAGCATTTTGAAAATAAATAATGGGGTAAACATGCAACTGATACAAACATTTTTAGAAGCTAGAAAAAAAGTCAGATAACATTAAGCAACTCTCAAAACCAAGAACGGGGCATGCTTAAAGCACCCTGACCATGAGGCTCCCAAGAACCACACGTAGAGAGTATAACACCAGATGTGCGAGCACAGGTCTCAAAGCCTGAGTTTTGCAAATGTGATTTCTAAGACATAGAAACATCATCAAATTTCATCCATATTTCTCTCTTAACACACAAATGGCAGATAGTGGGTTCCCATGGACAAGTATAAGCCAGGTAAAAATAAACGTGGCAAGCACGTTTATAAAGGTGGCAAGGACATCTGTCTGCACGTTCTCTTCACCCTTCTGCATTTCCTTTTGAATTTAATAAACACACATCAGTTGTCACCCATCAGACAAGCGTAAGGTGAAATGCCAAGTGTGGTGGTTTGAATTATAATGTCCCCCACAGGCTTACAGATCTGAATACTTGGTCACCTGGAAGTAGCATTTTCTCAAAGGATTAGGAAGTGCGGCCTTATACTGAGGGGTGGGCTTCGAGATTGCCAAAAGCCCATTACAACCCCAGAGTCTCTCTCTGCCTGCTGCCTGTGGATCCAGACGTAGAACTTCCAGCTACTTCTCTAGCACCATGTCTGCCTGCATGCTGTCATGCTTCCACCATGATAATAATGGACTAAACCTCTGAAACTGTAAGCCAGCCCCAATTAAATGCTTTCTTTTGTAAGAGCTGCTGTGGTCATGGTGTCTCTTCACAGCAATAGACCACCAACTAAGACACCATTCCAACAGAAAAGGAACTAGTGACCAGAGTGCAGGAACGGAAGGAGAAACACAGGCACAAAGCAACTACATTATTCAGGAATACGAACTAGTAAAACCATAAGGAATCATGAAGGGTTATCTCAGGACTCCTCAGCATGCCTTTAGTAAGAGTTGGTGAAAATCAATTAACATCTAGTGACAAAGGCTGCCCTGCAAAGGAACACAACAGTCCAGAAGAAAATCAGATTCTACTGTCTTAATCCAAAAAAGAAACTATAAAAGGCAGAAAAATCTAAAACTGGGAAATAGTCCAACCAACATTTGCTGAGTACCTACAGTTTAACAAACACCATATAAGTCCCCAAAAAATTGTGATTCAAGTTTTGCATAAGGAAAAGTCAGATCATGTACACACAACACTGGGCTCAAAGTCACATAAGTAACAAGTGACTGTGTGGGGTGGGAATCAGGCCTGTCTCCACTGTCTTCTCAATCATGCTCCCTTCAACGGAAAGCTCACTGAGATCAGACTGTGACCCCACACACAGTCCTAGGATTCCTGGGGTCTTCAAATTTGTCTTCTCTGTGCTTTCAAATATTTGGAGTGAGATAACCAAAAGGTTAAGGAGAGGCACAGAACTGAGGGCATCTATGAAACAACAGCAGCCATCCATGAAGAGAGTATCAGCTTTCTGATTCTGTGCAAGCCCTTTCCTAGTAAGCCATACTGTTCTATTTAAACAGGGAAGAAAGCAAGCATAGGACTTCCTGTGTTGGTCATGAAATTCTTCTTTTGGGGAATTTTGGTCAGAGGAGTCCAAGAGACTTCCAAAACATCCTAGGTTATTGCCGCTGCCGTTGGTTGCCTCCTAGAGGTGGAAGGTAAGTCCCTATCACTGGAGACACTATCTGCTTAAGACATAAGATCAAGAGGATCTGAGCTGGATCTGACCTGAAAGCCTCCTCCCCGAGGACTAGCTTCCATAGAACCGAAAGGCACTGATCTCTGGTCTGCTCTTGGTAGCAATGTGGAGGGTTTTTAATTTTCAGGGAATCCTCCTAGGAAATGAAGGTTCTGAGTTGTCAAGGTAACTTTATGTGCCTTTTGCTGTCTTTGCATGCTTTGGCTTTTTAATTAAAAGAATCTAGGAGTTTTTCTTATCTTCTTTGAAACTATATGGATTTATCTATTTGTCTTTGAAATGCCTGTCCCTTTGGTTTAATGGAAAACTGTAAAAATGTGACCCTATTTAATGTCTTGACTTTTTTTTTTAACAAGCTTCTCAAAACTCAAATGCTAAAGTCTTTCTGACTTCACATTAACTTTGGGGTTTTACAGAGGAACACAAATGAAAATGATTTTGTGCCAGGCGATGGTGGCGCACACTTTTAATCCCAGCACATGAGAGGCAGAGGCAGGCGGATTTCTGAGTTCGAGGCCAGCCTGGTCTACAGAGTGAGTTCCAGGACAGCCAGGGCTACACAGAGAAACCCAATCTCAAAAAAAAAAAAAAAAAGATTTTGTTCCCTTTCCATATATGTATGTATATATATATATAATATATATATATAAAACACATATATATGTATATATATACATACATATATATGTATATATGTATATATATATGAAAATGTGTATATTTACATGTATATATGGAAATATATATGTATATACATACATATATATACACATACACATATAAAGAAGCCTGGAAGATACTGAACTAATTAGACTCACTTGCACTGGAAGAATTATCAAGCAAAAGTAAAACCAATCAGAGGCTGTATTGTACAGTGTATCCAACTGAGTGGCTTAAATACCAACAAATAACAAGTGCTGCTTAAGTATCTATGACATGTGACACTTCACCTGCTACGTTACAGACATGATTGGCAGATGATAAATATCAGTGATTTGTCCAGGAACTGTATGAAATTCTTAGAAATCTGGTAGGCCCTGGTATGACTTACAACTATACATATTATATGTAACAGCTACAATTCAAGTTATCTGAAACGTTACAGCAGTAACCACTTTTCTACATCAATCGCATTACAGTGAGCTCCCACTGAACCTTGAACCATGGCCTTAACTCCTGAATCACCGATAGATTTTTTAGTTTATTCCAATGTCTTTCTGAAAGCTTTTATAAGCATGTACTATACAACTATGAGAGGACTTATGGAAGGCCTGTAAATTATAGGTTTCTGGCAACTTAAAGATCATGCCACTGGGCTGGGCGAGACCCTCCAGAGTCCTCTGGAAGGCTAAGCGATCAGGAGGCAGTGGGCCTGAGCTCAGCAGAGCAAGACTCAAAGAACTGACTGGGTAACTATGCCCACGACCTTGCTGGAAATATTCTTGGCACTTCAACGTTCTGTTGTTCAAATTTAAAGTGCCCCCTTTTCTCTTAAGACCTGAAACTTAACAGCAGTTTGGAAAAGTAAGACTTTAAAAAAGAAAAGCAGCAGCATTTTTTTCCTCTCTGAACTCATCCCCATCTGGCTGAACCCAGAATTCACAAGATCTCAGTGTACACTCTTCACTTCCATGGCACTGAGCTCAGGAAAACCTGTTTCCTTCTAACGGGTCACAGTGTGTGAGGCTTCAACTTGATGTCTTGGCCTGGAATAAAGTTAAAAGTCTGCTCTGAGACTCTGTATTACCAGCTTGCCTGAAAAAATCTGGCTCCCTCTACGTATCGTACTCTGACTGGAATGTTCTGCTTGAGCATAAGCACAGAGCTGGTTTGTCTGATACATTTCTGGGAATAACCAGACCAAGTTTAAATAAACCAGACTTATTTTACAAGCAAGTTAGTTTTATTGTGATTGTGTCTGGCAAGAAATGTGGATGGAGTAAAAAAAAGGTTATGATTCTGTAGAGTACTATGATGTCAGACTCTTATCTCTGTGGTCTTAGCTATCTGTGAGCCTGACTGGATTCTGTGTTTCTCTAACTTTCCTCTAATATCTGGTCAGCACTTTCCAGTTTTCTAAGAGTCCCCATCCTCTTATTTCTCCAAGTTGAAGCTGAAATATACAAGTTAACCTTAGAGAGATAAGTACTACTCAAAGAGTTTGCCAAAATACCAGATGGCATTACCAAACATTCAAATTGGAAGTAAGGGCAATTCATCCATTGAAAGCACTGTCCTCATCTTACCAGATGTTGTGCAATGGGACTTCAGTCTCCTGGGTGACTGATACAGGTGCATGGTACCTGAGGAAAGACTTCCCAGTTATTCTGGTAAGTTGTCCAAGGCCATGTGGTGCCTTATACAATTCTACTGAAGAGTCTATAGATTCTTGTAATAGGTAAGGCTCCTTCCAGTGAGACTCAAGTGTGCCTTATACAACTCTACTTAAGAGTCTATAGATTCTTGTAATAGGTAAGGCTCCTTCCAGTGAGACTCAAGTGCAACACTTGGCTGTTGCCTCTTCTAGGAAACCAGGTTCTGATGTTTGGACACATTGTCTTTGGAAACAGATCATAGAACAGTTCTGAGACCCGTGGGAAGTCACCCTCACATCCTGTATTAGTGCCAACTGGCCTGGAAAGGAGAAGCCTGGGTCTGACTGGGGCCCACTTGATCTTTTCAGCTGGTTCAAGATGGGTAAGTGGGCACCCTGGCTTCAAGGTCCCTCTGGATGTTGTGTACTAACCTCACCCAGGGACTCTCACAAGCTCTTCTACAATCTCATCCTCTTGGGTCTTAAACCTTTTAAAATCTCCACTAACTTGGCAAACATCTCCACAGAAATCAAACAACAAAAACTGCACAAACAAGAGTTGTGGGACCGTGAAAGGATAGCTTGGTTTCTGGTGGAGCACTGGCTAGAGATGGCCAGAGACCCAACAGGTATCCCTGCAAGGGACAGCATACATTCTACCATGCTCCCAGACTCCAGGCTCCTGAAATGAGGCCGAACACCTCCATTGATCCACACCTTTCAGTCATGTAGAGCAATGCCCCTACCAGTCCCTCAACAGGTAGAGGGTGTGACTACAGGCCACAGAGCCTCGAGAGATCTCCATATTAATGAGATACCTAAAGGCCAGAGGGCATAACCAATTAAGCATTCCTTCCCAGACCCTCCTCCTTACAAATGGTATTTAATCTCAGGCCTGTCCTGAGGATACAGCATACAGGGTATAGCTATATTCACTTTCCACCATGACAATAAAACTTTTAAAACCACGGACTTCCTCGTGTCTTCCCCCCCCCACCCCCACTGTGGAGAACCATGGAGAAGGTCTTCAACTATGAGCTGCTGTCTAATCTCTCGTGGAGGACCTCTCTGTGTTCCCACCATGGAGGCCTGCCAACTCAAGCAAGCTAGCCGAGCCAGCCTTGACCCAGGCAAGCGAGTCACTTCAACCAAGAGGCAGGAGCTTCTCTACCCCAGGCGGGAGCGTCTCTCCCTCGCCCCTCTCTGCTGCAAGCTGTTCCAGCCCATATGTCCTGGCGTCTCAGTTCTTCCACGGCTCCCAGTGCATCTGGGAGCCCAAGGACAGAGACCACTGGTCTCCTGGTCAGCTTCAGCCAAGAGACCCCCAACCCAGGAGCTCTGCCCCCTCGGGACTTCAAGCTGAGATCTCCCCACGCCCAGGCGGAGTCCAGCAGCTTCTCATAGTCTAGCATCCGCCTAGTGCCACGTGGAGTGAACTCAGTCAAATTCCTGTGCTTCTGCTCCCCGAGCCACAGTTCCAGCCGCCTGGGGCGGGATCCACAACTCAGCCCAACAGGACCCACGCACGAGCTACAGCACCACAAAGAGTCATCAGAAGAACCTGCGGAGGTTTGCAGGGCATCCTGCGGATTCCAGGGAAAAGGGAAGAAGGAGAAGAAAGGACTGAGAAAGTGCCTCAGAGGTGGCACCGTCAAGACAACAGAGAGGAATCTGGGAAAACAAGTCAATCCACAGGTTGGATTGACTGGCTCTAATTCATAAACTCAGGTGTGTTTCTTACCAATGGATTTAAATTTTACCAAACAGTTTCTTACCAAGCAGTTAATGGGTTTTATTTCTCTGGTTCAATTCACTCACCCATCAACTAGTCACTTTCAAAGGCACCAGATATTGCTTTTTCTTTTTCTTAAGATTTATTTATTTTATGTATGTGAGTACTCTGTAGCTCTCTTCAGACACACCAGAAGACGGCATCAGATCCCATTACAGATGGTTGTGAGCCACCATGTGGTTGCTGGGATTTGAACTCAAGACCTCTGGAAGAGCAGTCAGTGCTCTTAACCACTGAGACATCTCTCCAGCCCCAGCACTGAACATTTCTAATGGAGAAATTTCTAAATATATGAGTACACGCCTGAAGAGCCTCTTCTGCATGCCCTACAAGAATGTTCATTCTTTTCTGAGAGGAGAATTACAATTCCCCAGGGA
Source organism: Grammomys surdaster (assembly GCF_004785775.1). NCBI lineage: Eukaryota > Metazoa > Chordata > Mammalia > Rodentia > Muridae > Grammomys > Grammomys surdaster. The sequence continues at coordinate 1,290,810 of NW_021604762.1, read as the reverse complement.
TAAACTTACTGATTGGTTATCCAATGCTAGTGGTCAGGCCTGAAATCATATGCGTATGAACAACACTAAATAGACACCGTAGGTTGTATGTGTGTGTGTGTGTGTGTGTGTAACAATAACAATTGAAAAAGAGGCCATGAATTTGAGAGGCAGAGGGGTGCTGGGAGGGACTGGGGGGGAGAAAGGTAAAAGTAAAATGGTATAATTACATTTTAATTTTAAGTATTTTTTAATCAAATGCCTAGTCTAGCAGGGACAGTACTAGGAGAGAATAATAAAATGAGATGTCTCTTTAGAGGATCAATAAAATATATTGATTAGAAACTAAATAAATGCATTAAGATCTAAGTCGTATAATACTAAGAACAGATCTCAAAATGTGTAGTAGTGAATCAATTAAGTTACAGAATTATACACACATTTACATAAGACTGTAAGTATACAAAATGTCACTACCTGTTGTTTGCAGGTCTTCACATAAGTAACCAAATATAATTAGTGATCTAATCATCCACACTAAATGTAAGACAGCCATTCCTCTGGGGACAAGGGGAACAGTGCAGAGGCTAAATAGAGAAAACTTTGAACTGTATCTCTTTGAAGGATTTTTTTTTTTAGCTAAGTCAAACAATAACTATGTCAGTTCACCAGATCAATGGTGGCTATGTATCAACAAATGCATAGTCAAGTGGATATTTTCTCCAGAAAAAAAAAAATCCTACATAAGGGAAATATAATGAGAACAATATCCCATACCAAAAGTCCATAAAAATAACAGGCATGCCAATAAATACATGAGTCTTATTTAGAGAAAATTTAAAAGTGCAGGACTTGAGCAGAAAAAAAAATCACACTGTAGGATTTTAAAGAAATAACTTAAAGCTGTCAATTCTCTACAGAGCTTTTAAGTAATTTCAGTTCTAATCATACCTTCACTTGGATTTACTGGTGAGGGACAAAGACAGTTCTGTTCTTGTTCTGTATCAGAGCTGTTCCAACACTAATGGAGACAAGTTCCTCGGGATCTTGTTACAATGTAGATTCTAACCTAGTAACTCTCCACTGAGCCCCAGACTACCTTTCTAGTGAGCTCTGAGATACTATGCTACCAGCCTAAGAGACAGACAGTAGCAAAGTTCTGGAAAGTAAATGTAGGAGAAAAAAGCAAGAAGTCTTGAGTGACACCATCAGCCCTGCGGGTAGGGAAAGCATGTAACAGTGCTTCAGTAATTAAAAACAGTCAAATGGGTTGGAGAGATGGCTCAATGAAAAAGAGCACTGGCTGTTCTTCCAGAAGATCTGGGTTCAATTCCTAGCACCATCATGGCAGCTCACAACTGTAACTCCAATCCCAGGGATCCAATGCCCTCTTATGGCTTCTGAGGGCACTAGGCACCAACACAATATGCAGACAAAACATGCACATGTATAAAATAAATAATTTTTAATTTTTCAAAAACATACTTAAAATGACAAAAAAGTAGACATCTCATTTTAAATAATAGCAATGGACTGTACTTATTAAGTGTTTGACTAGCATCTGGGATGGGACTCCTCCTCTTCTTCTTTGCTTGTTTTGTTTTGCTTTTATTTTAAGATAGGGTCTCTCTCTATAGCCCTGGTTGTCCTGGAACTCACTATGTAGACAATGTTGGCCTGAAACTCCAGCTGCTTCTGCCTCCCAAGTGCTGGGATTAAAGACATTTGCCACCATGCCCAGCATGTAACAATGTTTCAGTATACACTTTTTAAGGGGGATATTGGTAGTTTAGTAAGAAAACATCTAGATTGAAAAGCCTAGAAATTCTGACCACCAGAAACAGGTAGGGAGACTAGAAACATATGGTCAAAGAAAGTAAGACTAAGAAAAATGTTCAAATTACTTTATAATCTCTGAAGGTTCCAAGTAGTATGATTTACACATGTCAGACAAGTACCACCAGGCCAGCATCCAGGGAGACAGTTTTCAGTCCACAGACAAGAACCATTTTATAACTGAAGCTTCCTAACAATAAAATAGATTATTTCATTGGTTTCTCACTGTGGTGTTTTTTAATGAGATGTCACTTAGAAGTCTCAGGCATTTGGATACCTGTTCCTCAGTTGCTGGCTATTTAGGAATGATTAGAAGTGGCCTTACTGGAGGAAATATGTCACTGCAGAGAGGGCTTTGAAGCTTGAAAGACTCCCACCATTTCAAGTTAGCACTCTTGGCTTCCTGTTTGTGGGTCACAATGTGAGCTGTCAGCTGCTGCCATACCTAGTGCTTGCTGCCCTGCTTCCCCACTAGGATGGTGATGAACACTTGTTTCATCTCCCATGATTCCTTGGAACTATAGTCCCCAAATAAACCCTTCCTTCTATAAGTTGCCTTAGTCGTGTTTTGTTTTGTTTTTGTTTTTTATCACAGCAATAAAAAAGTGACTCACACACCAGTAACTGAGGATCTTCGAGAGGCTGTCTACGTCAGAGATCTCACAAATGAAATTTCTATAAGGGGAAGCCTACAGATGCTAAGCATCTACCATCCTAAGAACAGAAGCAGTGTTTACTTCAGTTAGCCAAAGGGATCGATGCTCATTATCATTTTCCAACGGATATATTCAACAAACATCAAGCAACTAACATCAAATGACTGCCTTGCCCTTTATTAGGTAAGCCAAATAAAATATACCTGCTATTCCATGCTGAGGCCTGGTGGTCTAATTGAAGATGACCTAACTCACATAGAGTAAGTGTCATAAGCAGAGCCCATGTCCTGTTCAGAGTTTCTCCCACAAAACTCATTTGCTAGAACTGCAATGAATGCAGTCAATACTAGGAAACATTACAGAGAATCTAGGATCTAGGAACATAAAGTCCTTGGATGGTATGGGTTAACACCTGTAGAATCTGAATATGGATTGGAATGAGGAAGCATTAAAATGGATGAGGGATTTTTAAGGCAAATTCCCAGTGTAGGAATTTTAATCTACTAATATAATAATATTCAAAACCTGAATTATCCCTGCCTTCAAAGACACTCTGAAATGGTGATTGACTTGACCTGAAAACTCTAACCACATTGGAAATGTAACAATTCTATCCATTTACCTCCTAAAATTTTTTATTCATTTATTAACTATCTTATGAAATATATTCTTGGGGAGAATAAATCAAAACGGACAAAAAGTAGACCCCTTCTAAGCTTCTGTTTTACAGAGGAAACCTAAATGGGCTAATTTCAACAGAAGCTAATCTCATTCTTGCCTCTGTGGAGATTCCATTCGATCCAATCCTAAGCACAACGGTGCTTCTGCAAGTCAGTTGGTTTAACTGAAACCAATACATCCATAGCAGAATGCTGCGTGTTTAAGCACTATTACATCCTAAAAATAAAATCCTCCAAATCCATGATAGTGCTTAAAATCAACATGTTTACATAATAAAGATGCTGGCAGCAGAAATAAAGCATTGAGCACAAGAGGCAGAAACTCTGATAACCAACTGTGGTTTTGAAAAAGGAAAAGTCTGAAAACCTTATTTTAAAAATCACAGCATGTGGTTTTAAAATAGTATGTGAGCATAGACAACCTGAGATAGGAGTCTGTGACCAGGACATAGACAACATACAGACCCAGGACATACCGCAGCCCGTGACATACCACAGTCTGAAGGCATCGGTGCTGCAGAAATAGAGAAGATAACAGATGTGTCAGAGCCTGTGAATAAGAATGGGTATCTTCCAATCAGAGAGCTTCCTTCCAATGGAATATCCGGGAGGTCCTCTATGGTCATCTTCTAGAAAACCACCTGTAACGGGGAAAGTGAAAATCAGAATGCATTTCTACTTCACTAGTGTGCAGCTTAGATGACTGCCTTCAGTCACAAAAATCCTGACAGACTCCTATAACCTGACATTTCAATGTCTAAGCAGAGCTATTTAAAAACCATGTATCACTTCCCACACCCCTGCGCCATCAGCGGCCCATGTACTGGCACAACGCAAAGCTAGGGAAACATAAATTATAATAGGTTTTTTAAATTAACGTCATGCTAAGAGATGAAAACCGTCTTACAAGGCTGAGCTAATCCAAATGAGCAGAATTAAGGAAGGGCACAGTGACCCCATAGCCTGACCTTAGCTAACTCTCAGAACACAACACGGGTCCCACAGTGACCCCATAGCCTGACCTTAGTTAACTCTCAGAACCCAACACAGGCCCCACAATCCACCACTGGATTCTAGGCCTCTAGTTGACATGGTGCTATTATTTTATGATATCCTAGAAAACATAATTGAAAATTAATCACTTCACTTTCACAAATGTAAGAGATGACTAAGACCATTCCACTTGGGGTCTCTTTACTTCATCTTTGACAAGAAGAAGTCTGTGACCTTAAAAGGTATCAACTCAAAATAGCCTTCTCCATTTGTTCTAAATTAGACCTGTTTTATACCCAGCCTATATCTCAGAAACAATGTAGAAAGCAGAGAAAATGCTAAGTGAAGCTCAACTATAGAGCTAAAAGCTTAGCTTTTTTTATTCTGTTCTGAAATATTATGAATCATGTTTACTTTTAGATATACACAAGATCAAATGATTTTAGATTATATTCAATACAGTAAAAAAAACAAAAGTTAACTAGTAGCTTAATCTAGTAGGAAATATACTATAGTATGATTTTGCATGTGCTTTCTATCATTTGCATAATGAACATATGCTGGCTAGTTTTAAGTCAACTTGGAAAAAAAATAGTCCTTTTTGAATAGGAAAGACACTCAATGGAAAAAAGGCCTCTACTAGACCGGCCCATAGGGAAGCCTGTGATGCATTTTCTTGATTGATGAATGATGGGAGGGCCCAGCTCATGGTGGACAGCCCATCCCTGGGCTGATGAGCCTGGGTTCTATAAGAAAGCAGGCTGAGCAAGCCATGAAGAGCAAGCCAGTAAGCAGCATACTTCACACTTCTCCATCAGCTCCTGCCTCCAGGTTCCTGTCTGATGTCCATGAATGATGGGCTTACAAACTACAAGATGAAATAACCCTTTCTTTGCCAAGTTGTTTTTGATCATGATGTTTTATCACAGCAACAGAAACCCTAACTAAGACACATCTTAACTAACTGGATCACCTTCCCCAGCCCACTCAGCTCCAGGGAAACAGTCACTTAGAACTAACTGGTTTCCTTCCCACTTAACTCAGACCGTTTTCCTCTGGGAGCAGGAGCCAGCAGGAACAGTTCACTTTCTTATGGCTTAAAGACTATGCATTTGTTTGCACAGGAATGTTATGCATTAAACAAACTAGCCTGGTTCTTACTATATTAAAGGACTACCAAGTTGGGGGTGGGGGGGACAGGGAGGGAGAGCTAGCACTGAAATTACTTCCTACTCAATACTTGGAATCTTTTGACATTAACCTTGCCACATAAACAGGAACAACAAAAGATTAGAGTTAAACAGCAGTGCTGATCTTCATTATCAAGGCCCAACAGAAGATACCACTATGACAGCCTCTTTCTGCATATCACACTTCTCCCCATTTATGGTTTCTACTTGCAGACCCGTTTGCCTGGAAATAAATCTGGGTAAATATTTTCCACAGTAAGTAGGACACTCTCTTTAGAGCCAAAACCAAAGCAAAACTTAGTAAATCTCCATTATGGCTACCATACAAAAGACCCTGTTCCAGATGCTTCACGGATTACAAAAACAAGTGACTGATGGGCTGTGGGTGTTGGGTAGTTTATATTTTTAAAAAGAAATACCATTGATGAGCACAGGTTTTGAAATGGAAGATGTACTCCCACCAGGAAACTCTGCCATGGGAGCTTCAAAGAATCAGAGCATATCCTAAGCTGAGCCTCAGAAGAAACAAACAAACAAAAAACAAAAACAGATGGTCTGCTGTAGGGTATATAGCTGGAAGAACAGGCAGATGAAAGGCTAATTGTTTGGGGTTTACAGTGGTTTTTGGTTGGTTGGTTGGTTGGTTGGTTGGTTGATTGCCTGATTTTCTGTTTGGTTGGTTGGTTGGCTGGTTTTGTTTGGTTGTTTGGTTGGCTGGTTGGTTTGTTTTTTGTTTGGTTGTTTGGTTGGTTAGTTGGTTGGTTATGTGGTAGGTTGGTTGTTTGGTTGGTTGGTTGGGTTTTTTTGTCTGGTTGATTGGTTGGTTGTTTTTTTTTTTGGTTGGTTGGTTGATTGGTTGGTTAGGTTTTTTTGTTTGGTTGATTGGTTGGTTGGTGGTTTTGGTTCGTTGGTTGGTTGGTTGGTTGGTTGGTTTTTGTTTTGTTTTGTTTTGTTTTTTTGTTTGAGGGTTTTTTTGAAGGGGAGGTAGTTACTCTCTTTCTCAACTGACAAAGCAAATAAACAAAACCATTCGATTCCATAAGCACCAGGGAACTGACACATCAAGAGACAAGCATGCTTCGAGTAGTGTTTTGGGAATACTACTTCACTGTAACCACACTTCTGGGACTCAGACATGTTTTCTACATGCTTAATTTGTCAGCAAAGTGATGAAACATAATTGCTTGCTGTGATCCCAAGAGTACCCTTCATTCCTTGCAGATTGTCAAGACCCTTAAAGATTAGAACTTCGTCTGGGACTGGGGAAAGAGCACAGGAGGTAAACCTGAGCAAGTGTCAAGAGAGTTCTGACACTACTCACACACACACAACCCTCATAACCCACATTAAAACAGGGTGGACAACAGTGAGTCCCCCGTAATAACAACGCTCGGGAGGTAAAAACACAAATTCTCCAAGCCAGGCTGGTTTCCTAGACCAGACAAATCAAAATCTCTGGGTTCAGCAAGGGAACCCCTCGGTGAGTTGCCTTGGTAAATAGAGTAGAAAAGTACAGAGGAAGACAGCTGACATCAACCTCTGGCCTAGACATGCACGTGTGGACATGCACACACATAATAATAACAGAACTACATCTTACACAACTGGCAACTACCACAAGAACAAAACTAGCATCTTGTACACACCTAATAAACATTGAAATTCCAGATCCAGAGTAGAGAGATAACCCACATAAGACACGGAATCCACTTCACGGCACGTCAAGGCCAGAGACACTACGGTATCCTGTGACCTGCTTGAGGAACATTCCTTGTAGTTTTGCATCTTCCTGGTCCCATTTCTTTACCGTATTGGAAGGAAAAAAGAAAACCTCTTTCATTTCACCACAAATACACACTACACAAGCTTTCACATACTCCGAGAAGGCTTCCCAGAAACAACGTCTAGGTCTAAAGGGCTATGGCACCTGGAGCCTTGATCAAGTTTACAGATATTCTGACCTGAGTTGAGTAGGTATTTTTTCTGAAGTCTCTGAAGGCTAACTGGTGAGAGCTGTTTTGAGAGAAGCCATCCCTGATTAACTGGGTACAACCACTTCTACTAGTTTCTTCTACTAGTTTAGTTGGGAACTAAATTCTCCAAACTTTCAGGCACATCGGAATCCTATCTTATTCCATCTAACTCAAACCACTTCTAAGTAAAAGCATATGGTCATGTCTCCAACAACTCATGCTTTTCCTGATCCTGCTTTGACAATGAGAAACGACAACCAGCTTCTGCAGAGAGGTGTGGGCGTGTAGGGCCTCTACAGAGAACCAACTGAAGCAAAGAAATCATTTATTTCTGTGATGCTGGAGATTGATCCCAAAGCCTCACACATATCAGGCAAGCGCTCTACCACTGAGCTACACCCCAGCCTTTCCCTCCAATGTGCTTGAGATATGTCTCAAGAGCTGCATACTGGAATTTCTTGACTAACAAGGAGACCCAAGCTGTCTCCACATTCATAAGAATCACAGTCATTTCATGCAGTTTTCCATAGCAGTGGGTTGTGCTGTTTATTTTCATAAAATTCAAAAATATGACTAAGTAGTTATATTTTACAAACACAACTTCAATGATCCTTCTATTTGCTACCTGTAAAACATCTGTTCACTCACCACATATATGCTGCAAGTATGTGAGCCTTTATTTTCATGAGATTTAAAACAAACCTAAGCAAATAAGCATGTAAAAGCATGGACCTAGAGACCCTTTTATTTGTTACAAACAAATTACTAGAAAAGCAGCCTTGAGTCCTACATGGAATATCAGACACCTGCCCTCAAGGAGTTCCATCAAGAATCCAATAAACATTGTTTCTCATCAAGTCCTAAGCTGTGCATTCCAAAGATAAGAGTTATGCACTTGCCCTCCTGTAGATACTAGCCCAGGGCTAGGTTGCTACCAGAAAGAAAAAATTGTATCCAAATATCGTACAATTAGTATTCTGACTGACAAGAGCTCAGTGCAATGCAGACAATGAGATAAGACAGTGTAGGATTTCTGGGCCCTAATAATTAGGGGCTGGATGAGCACCTAGGATATGTGGCTAGCTACATGTAGCTTTTAAATTTTCACTTGGTCTAGCTCAGAGTTTCTTAAAACTGTGTGCTGGAGAGGGGGTGTCACACAAGTAATGGAGTGTCACACACACACACAAAAATGGCAATCTGAAATAATTCAGGTTTCCAAATGCACAGTCACCTAAAAAATAACACAAAGTCAAATACATTCTGTATCTGAGGTGTTTCCGACAGTGCTTACAGAGTTACCGTGTGACCTCCCTGCAGCCTTGATTCTGAACACAGTGTTCACTGCACATGTGGACATGCCATTTGGTGCCATCTGACACTGTCTGAATTAGCTACACCCAGATGCAAGACCAGGTGTGTGTCATGGGTTGCAGTGTTTCTACAAAGTATTCTGCTCTTACAGAAACGTAATGCTTTAATTACAGAAAACAAAGACTTTTAATAAGTTCCCATTGTCGTTCCTCAGCATGTAAGCATCAAATTAGCATATTTTAGAATTAGATTTTGTTCCAATGTTGATTTCACTAATTGCTGTTTGTGTTCTAAATTTTAAAAAGGAAAAAAAAAAGACAAAATCACTAGCTGGGCACATACCTTTAGTCTCAGTACTTGGAAGACAGAGGCAAGCGGATCTCAATGTGATCAAAGTTAGCCTGGTCTACGTACTAAGTTCCAGGACAGCCAGAGCTACACAGTGAGACTTTGTCTATTAAATAAATAAATAACTTTTTGAAAAATTAAAAATTCATTGACACTAAAGAGATGGCTCAGCAGTTAGGCACACTGCCTACCAGGTTGGGTTCCCACCACCCACATGGCAACTCCAGTTCCAGGGGATCCAACACCCTCGTCTAGACTCAGCAAGGACCAGGCGCACACATACATGCAAGCAAAACACTCGTGCATGTAAATTAAAAGTAAATTTTTTTAAACTCATAAACTAATACTGATTTGGATTAGAACAAAATTTCCAACTACTTCTAAAGGGATCCTAAATACACATGTATTTATTTGTGTATATTTATAATATTTTCTATTAATATTCACATAAAACAGCACTGTCAGCACTATAGATCAGTTGTACAAAATGTTGAAGATGTTCCATAGCCTAGAGTCGCAAATGTTTGTCCAACTGACATATAAAAATGGACGACGAGCAAGTCAGCTCTTCAGCATGCAGATTTGTTTTCATCTTTAAATTGCAAAATCATATGTATACCTTTGTTCCAAGATAGATATATGATTTATTGTCAATAAATGTATGCCTATTTTATATACCTGGAACTGTGTAACATGTTCTGTTTTAGCTCTATCTGAATGTTCAAAGGATCAATCTGCACGTGGCTAACCAGAAGGACATTTCACCTATGGACATTTCCCTGACCAGTGCTGGAGGAAACAGTCCAGCTCACTCTTCAGAGAACAAACAACTTACAGATGCCTGAAATGAGAAAGTCTGATGTGCCAAGCAAGCTTGCAGCAGCATAATTATAAATAATTAAGAGAACAGTCAGACTAAAAGCAACCAGATGCTTAAAGGGTTTTAGCAGAGACACAGTGAAGTTGATTCTGTCAGCTCAAGTTCACAAATATATACTTCAAACCTTCGACTGTTATAAGAAAAATGATACCACTATAATCATCGCTTTTTTTAAAGGCCTCGCTGTTGGGATTGTATCTGAGAAATAGGAGAGTGGAAATAAATCCAAGGAACAGTACACTGCGTACTAAATCGACAAAAGAGATATAAACACTTTGGTTGTGTCAAGAGTCAACTTTTGAGACTGAACAGTAGCTAACAAATGAAAGCATTGCCAAAAAATGCATCATATTTCTGTTAAAGGAAACCAGGATTGTTTCGCATCGACAAAACGTAAAGCTGGAACCGGCCATTTCCAAGTCTATGCTTTCACTCCAGTCTCTTCGTCCTACGCCACCTGCTCTTCTACCACATAGTCAACTTAAACTGTGCAGCTGACTCACTGACAGAGGTCAAAGCAAGAGTCAACTGCAACCAAGTATTTGATGAATGTCTCCACTGAGGAACCCACTTAAGGAGAATTTCAAACGCACTGTTTTCACCCTAAGCTAGTGCTACAATGTACCCACAGTGTAGCCTGGAGCCGACACCAAGTTCCTATCCCACCACAGTAACATTCTGATACACCTCAAAACATTGTCTCAGAGCTGACTTGGAATCCCAAAGGCCTACCCAGACTCTGGATGAAGTGAACCACCTCACACACACAGCTAAGAACCGGTTCATCCAATCCTTGCGGTTCTGCACGGGACAGGTCTCACCCAGCTCACGCCCTCCTGCAACTTCTCAAAGCGAATTAGTATGAAGGCATCTCAGAGCAGCAAGGGGAGGCGAAGGCAGTTCAGTTTTGAGCACGCGTGGCCACGGGGTTCTTAATGATCTAAGTCAGAATGGGATGCGAGTGAGAACCTGAAGAGGCCGGCGTGTGGAAACCCACCAGGGTGCACACTCCCCCGCGCGTGGGAGATACTCCGGGCATCCGGGAAACGTGGGCCTCAGCCGGGCACCCATCTCAGCCGGAGAGCAAATGACACAAGCACCCACTTCCCCGCCCGTCCAGCCAGGTCCCGGGAGGCCTCCGGGGACCTCGGTGCGGCCCGCACCGCCACCCGCCTTGCGGCCCAGCCTCCCGGCCTCCCGGTCCCGCCGCCCCCAGGGTCCCGCCACCTGCCTGCTCCGGGTCCCTGCGGAGCGCCGGCTGCGGACGCGGGGCGCAGAGGCAAGGCGCAGGGACGCGCTCCCGCCCTCCCTCAGGGGTTCCGTGGCCGCCGCGGAGCCTCCAGCAGGGCAGCAGCAACTCGCCGCCTTCCACGCCGCGCGCGCCGGAACCGGGCCCCCACGCGGGTCGGCGCGCGCGCAGTGCAGCCACCCGGGTTGCGCGCAGGCCTCGGCCCTCGGCCCCGCGCACGCGCCTGCGCTTTCTCGCCTCCCGCTTGCGCCCCTGTGCCCCTCGACAGGAGGAAGGTCTGCGGCTGCTGCACCTGCTGTCCCCAAGCTCAAGGTGTCTGGTGGCCTTTCCCGGGGCCCCTGCCGTGCCCGTGCACAAGTGGGGATCTGTCCAGCGCAGCACAATCAGGCTCTAAAGGAACCGTGGCTAGCCAGGACAGTGATTGGGGCTGCAGCCGGCATTCCCTCCTCTTGCATGGTCTTAGTTGGCCCTGTTTGGCCACCCCTTGCTTCATAGCATTCTGGGCTGGAAGAGCTCCCCCCTACAGTATCTGGTAGGCAGAGGCCACATCTTACCTTTTTAAAGAGTGTGACCATGCATGGCTTAGGGTAAGATCCATCAGTCAATTATCAGTTTCCAGGTCCTGCTGTGAAAACCCTTCTCAATACCCAGCTGAGCAATTAAAAAGGAAGTGTGCCAGCCAAGGGAAGAAATGAATAGTCACAGCCCGCACTTCTGGTCGTTAGTGTCTGTTCCCTCCTTGCTTACCTTCTACTTCCCATCTCATGTCTTCCCATAACCAGAAAGAAGTGAATCTGACCCTAGCAGATGTGGGTGCTGACATTGTAGTTCTTTCCCACGCTGCAGAAAGGCGTGGATCTTAAATGGAGACCAAAAGTGATCGACAAGTTTGTAAACTTGAGTTAAGAGTGTCACACCACAGCCATGCTCTGGGGTACCTCACAAACTATTATCTTGTTGGTGTTCCTTCCCTATCGTGTGGTAACTAACTTGTTGAGAGAACGTGTGAATGGATGTCCATCAGTGTTCCTGCCAGCCCCGAGGTAAGTGCACACCACACCCCAAAGCACCTTTTTCCAGTTAGAACTATTGCCTCTAGAGGCTAGGAAAACAAATACAAAGACTTTCTCATTGCTTGAGTCCTCACAACGTACTCCCACCAAGTGCCTCTAGCTGGACACTCCTAAGAAGGGACTCGCTAACTCTTAAGGTAGCTTAGACTGGCCTTTTGCAAAGCATCCTTCCTTGGGAGCCAACAATCCAGGGTTGTTTCTGCCATGGGAACTCAAAGAATCTAAGTTCAGTTCAAGATAGACCAATGAGCATTCTCTGTCTCCCAGGCTGCTCATCTATGGCATGGTTGCAACCCTACTCACCAGCTTGTTGAAGGACTCCTCAGGGTACATCCTGGCTTGTCTTTAGACCTCTTAAATGTGATGCTCAGAATGGAACAGTGACCTGGTGAGTGCCGAGGAGAGCCTACGACCTCTGCCTACCTCTTGAGCTTCTACTAACACAACCCAAGATAGCAAAGGAGTTGTTTGAGGCGGTGCGACCACAATGGAGAATTGGTGGGGCACGGGGCCAACTAAAACTCAGGGTGCTTATGCAGTATTAAATTCCACCATCCCACACCCCTGGGCAGCTGCCAGGTTCTCTCCCCACAGACTCTGTCTTCATGCACTCTTGAGGATGCTAATGTAACATAGATACTTATCCCTCCCTTGGAAGCTCCACCCCCCTTTCCCTGTTTTTATCACACCCAATTCTTGCCTAACCCACCCACCTCCTCAGCTGGCTAAAAGAGAAAGCAATTTGCCTTTAGTTGGCTCTAAGTGCCTTTAAATGAATCCTGTTGCCATTGAAAGACAGAAACTCATACGGATCTGTTGTAACAGGAGCTGCTGGTGACATTTCCGAGTTACACAGTTTACTTTTATTGCTTTTTTTAAAAAGTATCTGCCAAGATACCACTCTTAGTAGGTGATGGGGTGTGGCAAGCTGAGTGGAACTAAGCTATAATGAAGATCTCTGTTAGAACCAGCCAGACTACTGGATCTTCCTGCTACACCCAACACTCACAGTACACAGGCAAATTCCAAGAACAACAAGTCACCAGGGAGAGTCTGCCACTCAGTTGCCTTGACTCCAAAGCCTGAAACTACTCCTCAGCCATCAGGAACACAGGCCCTTATTGCCCTGTTGTCCTTATTGCTGTACTCTTCCCTGTCACACGCGCACACACACACACATGCACACACATCACACAAATTTTGCAGCTAGGTCTTCCAATTAATAACAAGGAAAAGAGACAATTATATGAAGTCAAAATTTGGAGCTAGAACTAGCCATTGGAACGGCAAGACAATATGATCCATCACAGGTGCCGAGCAGAATGTCACAATGAAACAAAGTGCCAAGAGGGGACAGCATCCATCAGTAGTCAGGACCACAGAGAAAAGAAGAAGCGTGACCAACTGTCCACTAAACAGAACACTACCCGTAATAAAATTTGTCTTCACCACAAATTAAGTGGAACAGAAGATTTACACTAAGTATGATCTGAAAGTCTCTCAAGACATTGTTTGCCATGGCCTACATAAAATATCCTCGTAGCCATTAGGGGGGGGCCCAGAGATGCCTGAATGATGAGCAGGGATCACTCAGAAATTCAGACATTGTTCTTCCTCGCTGCATGCATTGGACAGGGTATCATTCAGAGAGAAGGAGAGATTCACTTCCCCAAAGTGAGTACATGAAATACAGTCTTCTGGGAGAGCCAGGTGGGTGGGAACCAGCAGGGATGCTTATAGCACTTAGCAGAACTCGCAAAGTCTTCCTCTTTACTATATTCACAGGCAACGGGACTCTGCCTGGAACACCCAAAAGAAATCAGCACATTGTTAGAAGGAATTAGTTCAGCAAGGCTGCCAAATACAAGATCAGTTTATAAACTCCAGTAGTCTACATCAGCAGCAAATAAGCAGGAAGGAGACAGGGAGACACTTCATATCACATCTGGGGATTAACTTAACAACTTTGTAGAACTTTATGGAGAAGCTTTTAAAACTCTATTGAAGGACATAAAAAAAGACTGAACAGATGAAGAAATATGCCATGGACAGGGTGGCTTTGCACTGTAAAAATGTCAAGCTGATCACTAGACTCAATGTTTTGTTATAACTAAAATTTTAAGGTGCTCAATAAATATAAAATATGTTAGGACAAATATAACTTTAAATAGGGCGAATTTCCAAACGCAAAAACAAAAGGAGGAGACTTGCTATACTAGAGATTATGTCTTTACTATATCATAATACAAATAACTGGATGCTGCTCTAGGAATAAACAGAAAAATTACCTAGAATGTAGGACTCTGAAGAAGAGCCCTGGATAAGCAAGTCCTTGGTATACATAAAAGTGGAACCACAAGCCAATGGTTTAAGAAAAAATGAATTATTTATAGGACAGTGTTGGTGAAACAGGCTTATTTAATAATGAAAACAAAAAAATCATGTGCTAAGTACAAAGAGCAAGTCTGTGGAACATACAAAGGGGAAAGAAGGTGTAGGAGATGCCATGGATCTGCTGCAAGAATGTATTCCCAATACACAACTAAAGCACTGGGCATGGCTCTCAGGGGCACAAGTGGGCCTGACATGCTGGAGGGCCTGGGGTGAGTGCCAGAGATGGTGGAGGAAATACCATAGAACAACTTAATCTGTTCCTATCAGGAACTAGAACTAACAAAGAACCAGACAAATTTGTAAGTCCTTACAAAATTCTTCCACTGAGTGGCCCTAGTTGAACACCTCCAATAAAAAGAAGTAGAGAGACAGCTCAGCAGTTAAGAGTGCAAGTGTGCTTTTGCAGAGGACCCGAGTTTGGACCCTGCACCCACAAAAGACCAGATTACAGCTGCCTTTAACGCTAGCTCCATCAGAGCCAATGCCCTCTTCTGGCCATGGTAGGTACTGCACCATGCATATACCCAAATGCAGATACACACTTAAAGATACTTTTTTAAAAAGAAAAATGTAAAGATATGATAAATTGAAAGAAGCTATGTGAAATGTATGAGCATAGCTAAGAATTAGTATCTAAAACAACAAAAATCAGTCAAAAACTAATGGAAAACTGAGAAAAGGGTAACAGTAGACAGTTTATGGGGGATGTGTCTTCGTTTCCTTCCCTGTTGCTGTGATAAAATACTTTGACAAACACAACTTAAGAGGGAAAGGAGTGAATTTAGCTCACAATTCAAAGATTAGTCCATCATCCCAGGGAAATCAAGGCATCAGAGCTTGAAGCAGCTGGCCACATCACATCCACAGTCAGGGAGCAGAGATGAATGCTAGAACTCAGCTCACTTTCTCTATTTCAGAATCTACTGCCTGGAGAATGGCTCTGCCCACAGTCAGGTGGGTTCTCCCACATCGGTTAACATAATCAAGGTAGGCATGCCCTGTAGGCATCCTGTAGGCATGCCCAGAGGCCTAGCCAAGCAAGTGTAGATGCTATCAGATAGAAAATTAACACAGTGTGCTGGCTACTTTTATGTCAACCTGACACATGTTAGGATCATCAAGGAGGAGGGAACTCAGCTGAGACAATGTCTCCCTAAGGACATAGGCTTATTGGGCTGTAGGCAAGCCTGAAGAGCATTTTCTTAAGTTGATGATTTATGTGGGAGGGGACCAAACCATCCTTGTCAGTTCTCCCTCCACCACCACCCCCGCCCGACTGGTGGTACTCGGCTCTATAAAGGAGGCTGAGCAAATGAGGAGGAGCAAACCAGTAAGCAGCACCCCTCCATGGCCTCTTCATCAGTTCCTGCCTCCTGGTTCCTGCCCGGCTTGAGTTTCTACCCTCATTATTTTTGATGATCAACTGTGATATGGAAGTGTGAGTGAGATTAACCCTTTCCTCCCCAAGCTACTTTTCATCCTGGTGTCATCACAACAACAATAACCCCAAGAAACACAGACTCTCCAGTCTGTGCAAAGGAAAGCCCAGAATGGTAAGCAAGCAGTGAGATGGGCAAGAAATAAAAACAAAATGTCCAGGAACTGGGTGGACTTAGAATGTACAATATTAAGCAAAGTCATCCTGTCTCAGAAAAAAAAAAAAAAACCACATGTTCTCTCTCACATGTGGGTTCTAGCCTACAATGTATGCATGTATGTGTGTAAACAAATGTACTGTGGCCATAGTACATGTAAAAAGAAGGGTGCCCAGGAAAGGGTAATATCAGGCCATGAAGAAGGACTGAATGCAATCGTGAAAGATGATATAAATCTAATTGTTTTTCTAGTTTTAACTCTTGTGTTTCCTCAATGTGTGTGTGTGTGTGTGTGTGTGTGTGTGTGTGTGTGTGTGCCTGTGTTGGATTCATGCACAAAAATATGATTGAAGGTTAAAGTATAAAAGTGATGTGTATAGATGGGCTTTTCCCTGTCAGAGGCAAAAAGAGGCAAAGATAATCCCAAGTGTTGGCAAGGATATGGAAACGTCCTGCACTACTGACGAGTGTTTAATGTAATGCTACATTCTATAGCATAGTCAAGCAGAGATACTTTGTGGCTCAGCGAGCACCATCTTATGTATACTTCAGAGAAACCCTACAACAGTCCTGTAGGCACTTCTTCGAGGGGTTTCCAGGAAACCAGTCTTTCACCAGGTGATCTTATCTAATACATGCCTTTATTCCATCTCTCATCCTGATCCCAAGCACATATTTTTATCTCTGTGCTATATACAGATATATAGACTTGATAGATAAATATAGAGGATACAGGTATATCCAAATGTGTCCTCATCATCTGCTGTGTGATATGCTAATATTCCATTATAAAATGCAACTCTTTCCCATGACCTTGCCCATATAGATACTATGTTCTTCACTTTGCTCATTGGGGTCATCCTGGGCAGGGACCAAGGGACTGTTTCATAGCATTAGGTTCAGAACTGCCACTGTGGCACAAGGACATTTGTTTTCAGGGTCTGGAGAGATGGCTTAGTTAAAAAGCCACCTTCCACACAAATATGGGGGTCCTGAGCTCAAATCCCCTGCCCCACATGAAAAGTTGCCTGTGGCAGCATAGGCCTATAACCCCAGCACCTGGGCAGACACAGGAACTCCTGAGATTCCCTGACCAGCCATCCTTGTTAACAGGCATCCTTGTTGAAACCAGTGGGTTCCAATTCAGTAAGAGACCCGGTCTCAAAAACAAGGTGGAGAATGACTGAGAAAGCCACCCAACACTGACCTCTGGCCTCGAGTGCACACACGTGCACACAGACACACACACACACACACGTACAAAAACTACATTTTTCACACCAGTTATTTAAGTTTCTAGCCACCAAGGTGCTTCTAGAAACATCTCTGGCACACATACATAGCATCAAGCTACTTCCCATGAAAATTTTAGTTCAATGATCCCCTCTCTACCATTGAAACTGGCATTAACAAAGATCTATATTATATATCTATCATTTTACAGAAAAGGCAAAGCATGAAGAAATATCATTGAAAAAAACAAACATTCAATCAAACAAATTTATGTTTAGGAACTTCTACAGAACAAAGAACTCATTCCTACAACCAGCAAAAGAGCGCGGAGAAACTGCCATAGACCAGAACAATTCAGAGCCCTATCCATAGCCTACAGTGTGCAGATCTTGTGTGGATTCAAACAAATACATATTAAAAAGAAATTCTTGAGCTAGGCATATGCCTCATGTCTATAGTCGTAGCATCAGGGAGGAGAATTCCTATGAGTTTCAAGCAAGCCTGGGCTACATAATGACTTCCACATCAACCCTCACTACAATGTGAGAGAGCCTGTTTAAAAAAAAAAAAAAATGGAAGGAAAGAATATTCATAGGACCACTAGAGGAAATTTAACCCAAAGTGGATATTAAATTATAATCAAAATTTTTATTAATTTTGTTATCTATGATCATGACATTGCAGTTATATTTTATTTAAAATTATCTATTAAACAATCATGAGGAATAGAATAAACTGTCTCCTGCCTGAGATTGCTTTAAGGTGTTTCACTAGTGATAAATGTATGGTAGGGAAGAGAGATGAACAATACTGATAATAATTATAATACAGTAATAATTAATGCTGAATGATGACTGAGTGGGTCCTCCTTTCTTCTTTTGCATGAACTCAGAAATCCTTCTATACTAAAAATGTTTTGGTTTGTTTTTTCATTTTGTTTCCAAGGAGCTCTAAGAAGGCAGGAATTTTATTAGACCTCTGTCACTGCTATATCACAAATACCCCAGTCTCTGGAATAGACCAAATTCAGGAAATAAGAGCTGACGGAAGGAACCAGGCTCTTCACCCCAATCAAGATAGACTATTCCATCCAAAGCAGTGGTTCTCATTCTTCCTAATGCTGTGACTCTTTAATACAGTTTCTCATGTGGTGACCCCCCCAACCATAAAATTATTTTTGGTGCTACTTTGTAACTGTAATTTTGCTACTGTTATGATCCTAATGTAGGTATCTGATATGCAGGATATCTGATTGCAACCCCTGTGAAAGGGTCATTCAGCCCAACAGGGCCACAACCCACTGATCCAAGGCCTTGAGAAGCTTTAATGCATGCCTTCCTTTCATGTGCGTGCTTTACAGTATAAGAGCCTTGTGTATCACCAAAGCTATCTTCTCATCAGTTGCTTACAAACCAGTGCAGTTTCACCCTAGGTCATGATAAACGATCATGGTTTTAATAACATTGAGTTGAGAATATCAGGACAGGCCCCTCCCCCACAGGAGCTGCCCCGGGTTTGCACCTGTCAACAAGCATCCAATGAGTCACCTAACTAAAGAAAGCCATGGACAGACCAATGAGCTGGTTCCAAGCTGCAAGAACGTCTCCTTTGTGACAAAAACAGCATTGAGAATGAGAGTGATTCGGGCACCTCTTGTCCAGGCATATTTGAGACTGTGGGGAATAGTCAGGAGAAAAAGAGATGTGAACTTTTTTTAGATTCATGTGGAGTTCAACACAAGAGTAAGAAGTTCTTATAGTCTGTGCTTTTAAAGGCCCACGAAAATATAGCATGCAATAAGTTTTTCATAATCAAGATAAGCAGAGCCTTAAGGCCCTAAATAGCACTTAGAAAAGCAACCAAATTATACCTGGTCCAACAAATTACTAGAAATATGTTTAGGGCCTCCTACTCTGAGGGCAGCAGGGTGGACACTGTGACCAGATATAACTTAGGTCGCTCTAGTTTTCCAGTAAAGAAGAAAGACTGCCATGAACATAGGCCATGATGGGCAGCCTGAACAGAATCCCAGAATCATTTCTCACCAGCTCCGCAGTCCCCATCTTTCTTCTTAACGCCCCTGAACCTCAGTTTGCTCCTTTGTAAAATAAGGTAAGTGGTCCCTGCCTCCTGATGGTTCACTAGGCACAGGCCTGACTCAAAATTATGTTCATTAATGCACGATCATCCAAAGACATAAGCAATGGACAAGAAAGCCCGGCCCCTACCAAAGAAATGGGCTAGCTGTCAGGGTTTTCCAAGGAGAGACTTTCCACACGGTAGACTGATGTGGTCAGGAAAGGCTTCAAACAGAGACATCCTGAGCTCAAAGGGAGCATGACAAGATGTCACGGAAATGCGGAGCTAGCTGTCCTCAGCGCTTCATTTGAGCTGTAGGTTGTTGTCTTTTTATGCCTTTAAACCTTTATGCATTAAATATCATTCAGGTTTCAATCCTTCAGTTGGAGAAATCCAGGTATAGAATGGGGCTTTCTACATTTTTTCACTCATGATCCCGTTCACCTCCACATTCAACTAGACAACCCATGTGGAGTCCTGAGCCCAGATTTTAAAACATTGGTCAGGAAGAAGTCAGGCAACTTACCCAAGAGCATATAGTAGGAAGCAGAACCAGGATTTGAAACCTGGACCACTTTGATCCAAAGGTTAAACTTTTTTCGAGGATTTGTTTTTATTTTATGTATATGAGTGCTTTGTCTGCATGTATGTATCTGAACTTTGTGTGTGCAGAGGTCAGAATAGCATTGAATCCCCTGGGACTGGAGTTACAGATGACTGTGGGCCACTATGTGGATACTAGGAACTAAATTCTGATCCTCTCCAAGAACAGCAAGTGCTCTTAACCTCTGAGGTGTGTCTCCAGCCCCCAGAGATTGAACTCATAAACATGATGCTTTAGGAGAGAAACCTTGAAGACAGGAACAAATGTTCCAAATGTATGTAAGTTACAGAAGAGTCCTGGTCCGTTCTGGCTACTTTACAGACAAATGCAGACTGCAGGGTTATACACTAGAGATTTGTCTCAGGCATGGAGGCTGGCAAGCCAGAGACAGCACCAACAGATTCTGAGTCTGGCAAGGACCTTCTTGCTCGTTTATAGGTGAGTGTCTTCCTTATTCTGCTGTTACCTGATGGAAATGGAAGTGAGCTTTCTTACAAACACACTAAATGCTAAAGCTATCACCCCTAAGAACTCTCACCTGTGGATTATATTTTAGCACCAAAATGTGTGGGGAATCCCAACACTCAAGCTGGAACAGTCTAGCTGGAGCAGCCTAACAGTGAGGAACTATGAGATGAACTAGAAAGGTAGATTAGGGCTAGAATGGCCTCAAACGTCACATTAACAGCCTGAGACACTGTCCCATAGGGTCACAGAAAAGTTACCACATGTCTCCAGTGAAGGAAATAGTGGGGACTTTGTCAGCTGTGTCCTGTCCTTCTCTCTCTGCCCCCTTTACCTGTTACATACTATAAAGAAAAAACAACAATTGTTACAAGCACCCCAAGAAATCTAAGCATTTTGAAGTAAAATTTAGCTACTGAAAATAAGCTTGCATCAATGGTGAGAAAATGATAGTTCCACATCAACCTTCCACAAAAGTTCGTTATCAACTTAGCATGGAAATAAATTGAAATCAGTCATACAACTTCCAGAGGACACCAGAGAAAATCTAGGTAACAGTGGATTCAATGATAACTTTTTAGACATAATATCAAAGGTACAAGCCATCACACACACACACACACACACACACACACACACACACACAAATAAAGAGTGAAGTAAATTGTAAAGGCTATATTAAGACAGTGAAAACACAAGCCAAAACCAGGAGAAAATCTTTGCAAAGTATATATCTGATGTTATCCAAAAGAACTCAACAAGAACATTCAAATTCCTTAAATGAGCAAAAGATCTGAACAGACACCTCACTGAAGAAGAAACATGAATGGCCAATCAGTATATGAGCAGACATCCTAAGTCATTAGGGAGCTGAAAACAGGAATGAGAGCCCACTATACATCTATTAGAAGGGCTAAAATTCCAAGCACTAACAAAGGCTGATGAATATGGAAAACTCTCAGTCATTACTTGAGGAGGCAGCAAAATGGTTCTCACGCTTCGCAATATGGGCTGGCAGTTTGTTACAGTCTGATGCTATGGGCCAGTAACCATGCTCCTAGGCATTTGCCCAAGTGATTTAAAAATATATTCACATAGACACACACACAACTAAAACCAAATGTTGGAGCAGCTAAGGCATCCTCTGCCTTTAGTAGTTGAGTGGATAAACTGTGGGAAAACACAATATTTAGCAACAGTAAGTGATTGGCTCTTGGGCCACAAAAAAGACGAAGGGGAGTTGACTTAAGTGAATAGCAGTCAAAGAGAGAAGTCAACCTGACTATAGTGCGTGTCTTCGTCCAGTTAGCGTGGGCAGTAGTGAGGGTAACTCCCTTCTAACTGGCGTCCTGGAAAAGGTGACACTATGGTAAAAATACATTCTCAGTAGTTATCAGGACTAGGGAAGGGAGGTTGGATGAGCAGAGCACAGGGGATTCGAGGAGCAAGAACATCATCCTGATACTGGAATGTTGAGGGCTTTATGCATTTGTTAAAAACCAGATGACTTAGATTGTGATGGGTTAATTGTAAATGATGAGCTTTCTTTAATAATAATGAATCAATAATTTCAACAACTACAAAAAGAAAGAATAGACTGAGCAGGAATCCCAATACTCTGCCCAGGTTCATAGCACCCTCCTTACTTCCTGACCATGCAGTGTATCTTTAAAAAGAAGAAGAAGAAGAAGAAGAAGAAGAAGAAGAAGAAGAAGAAGAAGAAGAAGAAGAAGAAGAAGAAGAAGAAG
>NW_021604762.1:1260889-1268511 GCF_004785775.1 Grammomys surdaster | reverse complement strand
AGAAGAAGAAGAAGAAGAAGAAGAAGAAGAAGAAGAAGAAGAAGAAGCTGGGCAGTGGTGACGCACAACTTTAATCCCAGCACTTGGGAGGCAGAGGCAGGTGGATTTCTGAGTTCGAGAGTTCGAGGCTAGCCTGGTCTACAGAGTGAGTTCCAGGACAGCCAGGGCTACACAGAGAAACCCTGTCTCGAAAAACCAAAAAAAAAAGAAAAGAAAAGAAAGGAAAAGAAAAAGAAAAAAGATGTATTTCTTTGACATGTGTCTACATGGCCAGGCAGTGTGTGCATTCAATTAGGATGGCTCGTTTTCATTTGTCTGAGATTGTCCTGTGTGCTCTGGGTTATCCATCTCTGCCTTTACAGAAATGAGTTTCACTGAAGGTCTGAGGAGACACATTTCTTTTATAATAGGACTTACCCAAGTCATGTGACTGTCTTCTCAATGTCAAAAGTTTCAGTTCCTCATCAGCCTTCCTCGGCAGAGTACAAACTGCTTAGTGTGTTAGCTGGGGGTGTATGGAAACGGGTGCTTTCATAATGGGCTCCTTCAGGCCCTAGGTAGATTCCAGTTCCAGAAAGCCACGGTGGTAATGGCAGGCTTTGGCTTGCCTCCCTTTGGTGGAGTCCCCTTTGAGTGTCCCAGCCAGCCAGGTCACCACAGGCAACCAATGCATAACAATGGCATGCCACAGAGCCATGGATACAAGATTTAAAGGGCCAGGCGCTAATTAGGACCTTTAACCTAATGCTTAGCCAAAGCAGCGTTAAAACAGGGGAAGGACCCTAGTGACCCCTACAAGCCCTTCATTTCACAACAGGGAGGAAGCTCAGGTGCTTTAACAGACCCTTTCAAAGTGACTGTCAGGTTACTAAAGAGATCAATCACTCTGAATTCCCACTCAGGCCTCCCTCCGCAGCAGCTTTTCTAAATCTGTCTGAAACTTCTTCAGGTGTGTTCACAAGACAAAGCTTCATGGAATTCCTTACTTGGAACTCAGGCTGTGGTCATCCAGTTAAGTACCTGAGTACCTTTGGCTATGTGTGGTCGCTACCAGGGCCCACCTTCAGAAAAAAACCATTTTTACCCAAATTGCCACATCATCCAAAACTTAAGCTATTAATCCTTTGATTAATAAGAGACAAAGGGCACCCCAGTGTTTTGAGGCTGTGCCCTCTGCTGTGCTCTGAGGAGCAGGGCAGGGAAATGGACATCACTGACTCTCCATTGAGTTTCTTTCCAGCAGACAGAGGCCACACTCATGCTCGGAATGACATCTCTCCCATGTCAGGCCCAGAGTTCTCAAGTTGTGGCAAGTCTCTGGAAAGATAAACTTTCAGATGGAAATCACCTGTAGTGACATTTCCTAGTGCAGGTACTATAAAGGTAAACCTGACACACCACACAGTTCATGACTCTGCAGGCTTAACTGTAAGCCTTTTTGACCCAGCAGTCACTGTGTGGTGTCTAGAAGGATGCCACCAACTGAGTCCCTTTCACCTCCCCACCACCCCCACCAAAAGAAACCTCTTCCAGTTATCAGGACGATATGTCTATTTTTAAACTAAGGTGTTCAGCTAATAAAAAAAAAAAAAAAGGAACACTGAATAAGACATTATCCCTCAGTCTGATATATCAAGGATTCCAGCACTACCCGAGACTTCATATTTTCTTCATGTTGGTTACAGGTTATGTTCTGGACCAGGCCCCTGAAAACTTTGAAAGAAATAAGCTTTTTCTGCCTCTCAAGACTTGACTCTGATTTCTGATATAAAGAAAAGATTTTTTTAACAGAAATTCGAATTCACTTCATCATGATGTCTAATGATGAGACACTGAGCTGACCTTCTGAGTTACAGCTGTGGATCAGGTAATAACTTGGAAACACTGCCCATAATGATCTGTCGGTCTGTTCTTAAGATTATACTGACACCTGGCTGCCTGTAATTATTAGAGCCAACACAAATTTCACAGCTACTGACTTGAGTGTGCAAAAATGTAATTTTCTCTATTCTCCTGTAATTGAGTGTAATTTCTTCCCGGAGCCTCTGCTCTGCCTCAAAGCAGAGAAAATTGAATCTAGCCACTTTCAGATAAACTCATTCAAATACAGTCATGTCTTAGTCAATTCAAGTTTATAATTCAGTCACAATTAAGTTGGAAATTCTCTTTTTCTTTTTTTCTTTCTTCTCTGGAATTCAATCTAAGCTCCTGAGGGCTTATATAATGGGTCTCCTTCTTGGTGTTAATTTGTTCTGTCTGCATCTGAGTATCACAGATGTCAGGTGTTCCCCTTAGGAGGAAGAGGCAGGAGGATCACTTCAAGTTTGAGGTCAGCCTGGACTCTAATGTACTTAAAATAAATTGTCCCCATGAGACCCAGCACTGTCTACAATGAATATACACAGATATAAAAAGATACAGTGGTGGTATGAAATCTTGGAAGTTAATACACGTGCTTAGGATTATACTTGATAGAAACTGTATCTTGTACTAAACCCGCTGTATTTATGAATGATCAAAACTAAAGTTTTGAGGGATTATAGAAAGAGTCAGCTGTAAATGTATTTTTTGAAAATAAACACCCTCCTCTTGCTCTTGTTCTTCTTCCTCTCTTCCTCTCTTCCCTCTCTGTCTCTCACTCTCTCTCACTCTCTCCCTTTCTCTGTCTCTACTACCCCCTCAACTCCCCTCCCTGTGCCCTAAATAAACTCTATTACAGAGAGAGAGAGAGACAGAGAGAGAGAGAGAGAGAAAACAACCTTTAGAAAAAGTAGATGTTGGGTACCTGAACCTGGATGACTCGTGTAACAGGACCCCATGGCTTCTCTGTCCTCAGAATGTTTTTCATCTGGTTCTCAGGCCTCATTCTAGACTGATTCATTGGTGCTTTCTTGCTCTGAAAAAAAAAAATGTTTTTTCTTCATGGAAGCCTTTAGAACAGTGGTTCTCAACCTTCCTAATGCTGTGACCCTTTACCACAATTCCTCATGTTATAGTGACTCCTCCCAACCATAATTTTTTGTTGCTACTTCATAACTGTAATTCTGCTACTGTTATGGTTGGTGATATGAACAGCTGATGTGCAGGCTATCTTTTATGTGACTCCCACTCGAAGGGATGTCATGGCCATGACTCACACTGTGAAGCTTTAGAACATCATAGAGTCCTCCTATTCCACTGGACCTGTGGGAGATAGAGGCAGCAGACTCAGAGGCCTCCCTGTTCTTTTGTACACAGACACCAATCTTATTCTGCCACATCAACATGACAAAAGATAGTTCTACACAAAGCTTGATCCCTGCTCTTTCCTCAGCTTCAAACTCTGGACTCTCCAATGAGGCTTTGATATCAGACATGGGCTCAAAGAAGCCCTGCTTACATAGGACCTGGTGGTTTCCCTCCAGACCGTTTGATAGACTCTGATGTTCTGTCTGATACTGTCTCCTTTCAGACCTCCCTGCCAGAGCACAGCCTTTTGGTTTAGAAGTTGAGAAACCTAGAGGCAGGTCACATGGCTGTACATAAAGGTGCCCAGGGTGCTTTGAGGAAGCCTGAAAAGTGTAAATTCAGAAGAAAGGTTATGAAAAGGTGATGTATTATTGATAGAGCCTTCAAAGGAGTAGTTAAGTGAGGTTGTCAGAGTGGCTTCTAGTCCAATGTGACTGGTGTTCTTAGACACAGTAACTCATCCCCATAAGGGGACACACATAGAGGAGACACCAAGAGATGTCAGAGAGGACAACCATCTATGAGCCAAAAAAAAAAGAGGCCTTGGAAGAAACCAAGTTTGCACTTGAACCTTGGACTTCCTTCCAGAACTTGGGGGGTGAGTTCTGATTGTTTAAACTAGTCAGACTATGCTGCTGGTTTCAATTTTGTTTTTAGAAAGACAACATATATAATAATAAAACATTTTCCTGCTCAATTCTAAGTCATTTTGCTTCAGTAGCTGACCTGCCTTCTAAGTTCCTCTGAGGTGAGAAACTGTTTAGCGCCTCATCCTGAAACAGTAGGGGAGTATATAAAAGTAGCCTTTGCTCTATCTCCACAGGAATTGTGAGGTTCTAACTTTCAACTTGCTAATTGAAGTCCCAGGAAGAAAAGAGGATATTTTGAAAAGAATTTAGTGTTTATTTCTAAATTCTAAAAGGTTTCCTGTGAAAGCTTTCTAAGAAAAAGGGGGAAAGGGCTTCTAAGAAGAAGGAGGAATGTCTAAGAAAAGGGGAAGACAAGGAGAATGCTAAGAAAATCAAGACAAGGAGAATGTTCTCTTCTCTTTGTCCTCAGCACTTACACATTTTTCAGAATACATGATTATATGGTAAAAAGTTCATCACAAGTTTGCACATAAATTCAAATCATAAATCAAATAAATTTATAACAGAATGTTCATATGCGTATCCATTAGGAGTATTTATCTGGCAAATCATTCTTTATCTGTCCCTAGCTCAACAGGTTCATGGAAAGTTAAAAACCATACCTTTTGTGATCAATGTATTAGTGAAGTTCTGTATAGATAAACCCAGTCAATATTTTGTCTTCTGTCCTAGAACTTATAGTAAATTATTAGTTCCCTTTTATGACCTTTGGTTAATGGTTTTACAACCTCTTGGAATGTGCTCTGAGTAGTAGATGCCTGTTTGCTCTCTCACAAGCAATTAACTCACGACACTAAGAGACTGGCAGAGTTCGCATTGCAGTTTTGATTATCAGAGAGAACCTAATAGCAGTTCCACTCTAAAAGAGCTTAATACTGATATAATTTTAGGAAGTTTTATAAGATCATCATTAAGAATTAAGAAGTCATCTATTTGTCTACATAGCACTATTACAAGACAGTAGTAGTACATCTTCATTGTTCTGTCTGCTCAGCTTAGTGATTGTTATATATGTTTAATAATAGCAGGAAAAGCATATTAATAGCAGGAATCTTTTCTGAAATGAATTTCTCCTGGGCCTTACCTACTGGAGAAAATCCATCATGGATTATAATCCAAGGCAGACTCATCTCAGGAAGATCACCTGCTAGCTTAGCTTCTCCTATGGTAGCTCCTGACAGCATTTGTTCTCATTGACTGCAGGAGGAAGCTGCTCTAATGATGGCTGAGCAAGACAATGACCTACAAGTAGCAGTATGTCATTAGGAGTCATTATATTGCTACTTTTTTTTTTTTTAGAACAGTAGTATTTGGATTTATCCCAGGTCCCTGAGCTATCTAGTCTCAGGTTCTGCATCACTCAAGCAGTATGGGTTTTATCTCAAGAAGTGCACCTTAATTCAAATCAGACACTGGTTGGTTACTCCCATAAGCTTTGTGCTACCATTGTTCTAATGTATCATGCAGGCAGGACACCATTGTAGATCAAAGGGTTGGTGGCTGGATTGGTGTTTATGTTTCTCTTTTGGTATCCCTGTACCTCCCTGTGCCAAAGACACTAGAATGTCGGGGTGAAAGCTCTGTGAGGCACCAGCTTGACTTCTCCATGTTCAGTGAGTTGTGAGGGTATTGTTTTCCACAAAGGGGCCTTGACATCAGTTGGTAGAGAGTAAACTATAGTCCCAGCAATAACTTGAGTTGTTTGGGATTCCTATGGGATCCCTTTATCAAACATCTCAATTAGTTGTAACCCAGCCCTGGTATGGGAAACTTCATTTGGTGACAAGAAACACCCAGTTGAGGCTCTGTCTCCCCATTGTTTAGCAATTTCAGTTAGAAAGCTTTCATATATGCACATTATTAGGAAGATTCTACTGTAGTAGATTTCCATACTACTTCTCAGATGGCCCTTAATTTTAGCTGTCTCTTCCCACGTTCTCTCCCTCATCCTCTTCTTCCCTCCCCATCTTCACTCGATCCCCCCACCCAGCAACCCTCCCCCATCCATTCATAACTATCTGTTCTACTTCTCTGTCATGGGGAGATATAGCTGTGCCCCTAGTCCATTACTCCATGCCTTACTTTTGTGGTTCTTGGGTTGTGGCTTGTTTATCACTGATTTAACCATTAATATCCACCTATAAGCAAATACATATTGTATATTGTCTTTCTGTGTCTGGGTTACCTCACTCAGGATGATTTTTTTTTTCCTAGTCCCATTCATTTACCTGTGAATTTCATGATTTCATTTCTTTTAATGGCTGAGTAAACTCCATTATATAAATGTACCACATTTTTTATACATTCTTCTGTTGAAGGACATCAAGGTTGTTTCCTATTTCTGACTATTAGGAATAAAGAAGCAAGTGCCTCTGTGGAAGGATAAGCATCCTTTAGGTATATACCCCAAAGTGGTGTAGCTAGATCTCGAGGTAGATCAATTCCCATCTTCCTTAGGAACACTGATTTCCATAGTAGCTGTACAAGTTTGTATATCCACCAGCAATAGAAAATGTTTCCATTACACCATATCCTTGCCAGCATGGGCTGTCACTTGTTTTATCGATCTTAGCCATTCTGATGGGTTTAAGATGAAATCTCTAAGTAGTTTTGATTTGCATTTCCCTGGTGGCTAAGGCTGTTGAAAATTTCTTCATGTGTTTCTCAGGCAGTAGAGTTTCCTCTTTTGAGAATTCTGTTTAGATATGTACCCCATTTTTAATTGGGTTATTTTTTTTCTTGATATCTGGGTTTTTATTTAGTTCTTTATATACTTCAGATATTAGCCCTGTCTCTGATGTGTATTTGGTAAAAATCTTTTTTTCATTCTGTAGGTGGCTGTTTTGTCCTATTGATGGTATCTTTTGCCTTACAGAAGCTTTTCAGCTTCATGAGGTTCTATCTGTTAATTATTGATCTTAGCGCCTGGGCTGATGGTGTTCTGTTCAGAAAGACTTTTCCTGTGCCAGTGAATTCAAGACTATTCCTCATTTTCTCTTCTATCAAAATTAGTGTGTCTAGTTTTATGTTGAGGCCTTTGGTCTATTTGGAGTTGAGGTTTGTGCAGAGTGATAAGTATGGATCTATTCGCATTCTTCTACATGCAGAATCCAATCTGACCAGCACCATTTGCTGAAAATGCTTTCTTTATTCCATTGTGTATTTCTGACTCCTTTATCAGCTACCAGGTGTCCATAGGTCTGTGAATTTGTCTTGAACTTCAATTCGATTCCATTGATCAACATGACTGTTTTGTGCCAATATAATGTTGTTTTTCTTACTATAGCTCTGCAGTACAACTTGAAATAAGGAATAGTGATACCTCAACTACGGTGCTTTGTAACATACCACAAACTAATACATTGAAAACCATCTCCTGACTTTAGCTTTTGCCTCCTTCCCTACCCTTTGTCCTTATATCTTCAGTGGTCACACACATGGTCAAGTCTTATATCTCTAATGTTCACACACATGGTCGAGGGGTCAAGTAGACCATTGGTTTGCCATTTGATATTTTCCTGAGAACTTATCCTGTGCTATCCAGTTCACTTCCATTTGAGATTCCGTAAAACATCAAAGAATCACCTAAGCCCCTAAGAGGCCATAACTTACATTAGCTGTTTGAAATATATCCATTGTTTCTGAGATAAGGCTCCAGCCCATCAAACCAGAATCTCCCATGTCATGGCTCAACTAAAAAGAAAGAAAGAAAGAAAGAAAGAAAGAAAGAAAGAAAGAAAGAAA
>NW_021604762.1:1249491-1260879 GCF_004785775.1 Grammomys surdaster | reverse complement strand
AAAGAAAGAAAGAAAGAAAGAAAGAAAGAAAGAAAGAAAGAAAGAAAGAAAGAAAGAAGGAAAGAAAGAAAGAAAGGAAAAGAATGATTGCCTTAATATAAATCTATTTGAATAGTTTGCAGAGTAAAATTTCAGTCTAAGAAAGTTATTTAGCCAGAAAAGTGCTATGAAAGCAAAAAGATCTGAGCTTGATCTCCAGCATCTACCTAACAGTTTGGCATGACAGCACACACCTGTAGCTCTTGCAGAAGCAAGAGGACCCCCCCCCAGGGCTCAATGTCTAGCCAAATCAGTGAGCTTCATGTTCAGTGAGAAAACCTATCTCAAAACATTAAGGTGGAGAGTGATTGAGAAAGACAAGTACCACTGACCTCTGGCCTTTGTAGACATGAGTACACATGTACCTACACAGACCTGTACATGCACATACATGTGCAACAAAAGATAGAAATTACAAAGGAAAGAGACAGTATCAACTATATAAAATGCTAATTATATCATATAATAAAATGTAAAGGCAAAACAAAATTTAAAAACTCGTAATGCAAATGACTAGGAATACAAGTAATATTTAGATTTTATTATATTTAATTTGTGTGTGTGTGTGTGTGTGTGTGTTGTGCATAGCCACAACACCATATGTGGGGGTCAGATGACAACTAACAGGATTGGCTCCCTCCTTCTGCCATGTTGGTCCTGGGGATTGAATTTAGGTCATCAGGCTTGGCAATGAGTGCCTTTACCTTAACAAAAATGAACATAGCATTCTTTTAATGAAAGAAGAGAATGTACAGGTGATTCCTGAGAGAAAATAAGGGAAGAACAAAGCACATTTTAAAATATAAGTTAGAAGAAGATGCAATTCCTCTCTTGAATCCATGGAGACTTTTTGTGAAGATTAACAGTCAAAGCTAGGAAGCAAGCCGGGCGGTGGTGGCGCTCGCCTTTAATCCCAGCACTTGGGAGGCAGAGGCAGGTGGATTTCTGAGTTCGAGGCCAGCCTGGTCTACAGCGTGAGTTCCAGGATAGCCAGGGCTACATAGAGAAACCCTGTCTCGAAAAACCAAAAAAAAAAAAAAAAAAAAAAAAGCTAGGAAGCTTGTAACAATGCAGGTGTTTTCACACTGATGCAAGGAATCAAAACTGGTGTCACCTTCCTGGGAAGTCCGGTCACAAGCTACAACGGTCTCTCTAAGAGTGCTTACACCCAGGGGAGTGTAATTCCCCACTCCTTATATGTAGCTGTACATAGTGACTTATTCCCAAACAGTGTAGATGAGAGGGAGGGAGGGAGGGAGAGACAATTCTGCAAAAGCACCCTCTATAAACTGCACCCCTGCCGCCAGGTGAGCAAGGTCACCATCAGGAGTCACATAGCATGTTGACAGACTGCTTGATGGAATGAAACTGGCACAGGACCTCTGTGAGCATCCTCTCCCAGACCCACGACCGCCCCCCATCGAGTCATGGGACAATACATCAAAGAAATGTCAACACAGACAGACAGACGGACATAGATGAAGAGTTTGATTTCTCTTTGTTTACTAAGATTTATATGGTATATGTTCCTTTTTCATGGGAAAGAACACATAAGACAAAATTGACCATTTTAACTGTTTTAAGTTTATCAGATCTGTTTCGTCAGCATTTGGTGCATTAGCCGTGATTTACAACTTCCACTATCTCGTTTCAGAATATGCCATTGCCACAAAAGGAAATCCTGTACCCAACAAGTGCTCTCTCTCCACCTCCTAGGCCCCAAAGTTGCTGACAACACCCCTCAGCTTCTCTGTGGATCTGCCAATTCTGCATGTTTGCTAGGAATGAAGCTACACAACACACAATCTCTTACAACAAGCTCTGTTCACTTAATACACTGCCTTCACAGCTTGTGAGATGTAAAATAGTTCGTGCATTTTTATGGATGAGCAATATTCCAGTGTATGCACTTGCCAAACCTTGTTTATCCATTTCTCTGTTGATAAACACTGGGCTTGTTTTCCCTCTTCGTTTTGAATGGTGCTGCTATGATGTACATATGAAAGATTTCATTTTTTATGTCTGCAGTTTCAAAAGGCTTTTATTAAAATACATGCAACTAAGTTGTACTAAGTTCTCCAGCCTATGCCAACACTAAATCGTTCAGAATTTTTGTGAATGTGTTTACTTGTGTTCATGATCCAGTCTTCCATTCACTGCATATGTGAACTCTAGCCTCAAATTATATATTTGTTTGATTGAACAGTATAGTATTTTTATTAAGAAAACCAATGATGACCACACTTTTTTCATCTCATAACACGAAGCATATTTATATAGGGCTTTTGCAAGAATTAATAGAATAATATTTGAGACTGGATCACTTTATATATCTCTTTGGAGAGTTTGGAAATGAGATTTTTTAAATTTTTTCCATTATCACTAAAAATCTCCACAATATCCTGCATCATATGGACAATAGTGAAGAAAATAAAATCTACCTTTAA
This sequence comes from Grammomys surdaster, assembly GCF_004785775.1. Lineage (NCBI taxonomy): Eukaryota > Metazoa > Chordata > Mammalia > Rodentia > Muridae > Grammomys > Grammomys surdaster. Next base: position 1,258,393 of record NW_021604762.1, on the reverse strand, counting down.
AGGCTTTGATTTTTATTTGGGGGGGGGCATTGTGTGTGTAGACGAACGTGGAGTTACAGGCTGTTGTGGCGTACTCGACGTGGGTTCTGGGAATCGAACTCTGGGCCTCTGCAAGAGCAGCAGGCACTTTAACCTCTGAGGCACCTTTTCAGGCCCAGCCTTTAATCTTGTGTCAACAGTGCATTATTTCAAAGTTGACAATCAGTACTATGTGTGGTTCAATATTTAGGTTACCTGAGAATTCAGTTTAAGACAGCAGTTTTTAACCTGTGAGTTGTGACCCCTTTGGCAAACCTCTATCACTAAAAATATTTACAATACGGTTCTTAACAGTAGAAAAATTACAGTTATGAAGTAGCAACAAAAATAATTTTGTGGTTGGGGGGTCACCACAACATGAGGAACTGTGTTAAAGGGCTACAGCGTTAGCAAGGTTGAGAAGCACTGTCTTTGGAGAAGACAAAAACCTTCTCGTGTGGAATACTACTTAAATATAAATACTATATTTGTTATATGCATATATGTGCACTGATGCACACAGCAACACCAATGATTCACAATGGCAACCTCACTGAGTAAAAAGAGCTAACCAAAAATATTAAATCCAACCAACCTGTCTGTATTAAACTCTAGACTACATTTAAGTTAATTCAGTTTCAGGTCAAAACTCATTGCACATTGAAACTGTCTCTTGTTATCTGTCTTAGGGTTCCTATTGCTATTCATGACCAAAAGCAAGTGTGGATAAAAGGGTTTGTTTGGCTTACACTTCCCCATTGTAGTCCATCACTGAGGGGAATCAGAGCAGGAACTCAAACAGGGCAGGAACCTGGAGGCAGGAGCTGATGGGGAGCTCTGCTTACTGGCTTGCTTCCCACAGCTTGTTCAGCCTGCTTTTTTTTATAGACCCCAGGATCATCAGCCCAGGGATAGCACCACCCACAATGGGCTGAGCCCTCCTCCATCAGTCACTAATTAAAAAAAGATGTCTTGGCCTGGAGAGATGGGTCAGCCGTTAAAGGCTAGGCTCACAACCAAAAATATAAGAAAATGACTTACAGTCAGAACTTGTGGGGAGGATTTTTCTCAACTAAAGTTCTCACCTTAAAGATAACCTTAGCTTGTGTCAACAGATAATGAAAACAGCACCCTTACCCAAACCAGCAACATCATAGTTAGAGCTCTCTCTGACACAAAGTATACAATACTGTATCATAATTAGGAATACATATGCAATGTTCACAAAGTGCACAACTTAACTGTGTAACTTGAGGAATGTTTATGCATATACATATCCCTAGATAACCACCACCTAGATCAAGATATAACTGTTTCCACTATTTGAAGAAATTCTTCATGTCCAACAGCCAGTCCACAGTTCTTCCTAAAGAAACTATTCTTTTGATCAATAATCATAGGTTGGTTTCACCTGCTCTTGATTAAATAAATGGAATCTTTTCATATGTATTCTTCTATGCCTGGGATCTTTCACATTTTTTTAATGTTTTCTTTTGCTCTGATGTCTGCATGAAGCCCAGGCTGGTCTTGAACTTACACTGTAGCCCAACTAGCTAAGAACTCAGTAACTCTCCTGGCTTATCCACCCAACTCCAGATTATAGACCTTCACCACCATTGTACCTGGCTATGGGTTTTGCTGGGGGATGGGGTGCAATGTTTTTTGTTTGTTTTTGGATTTGGAGGCAGAGTCTTACTATGTAGCCTTGGCTGACCTGGAATTGGCTCTGTAGACCAGGCTGGCCTTGAACTCACAGAGATCCTCCTGCCACTGACTCCCAAGTACTAGGATCAAAGGTGAGTGCTGCCACAATTGGCTTTCTTTTTTCTCTTTGAGGCAGGTGAGACTTAAATTCAAGATTTTTCTGCCTCACCCTCCTGGGTACCCGGGACTACAAGTGTGAGCCACCAGGGCCAGCCCATCCATCATCATAACCATTTTAAATGTATCCATGTTGTGTATATTTTGTTTGTTTTCTCCTTTTATTGCTGAGTGGTGTTTCATTTTGCACAGACATCAAATTTATCCTTCCCAGTTGACAGACAATCATGTGGTCTCCAATTTGAGAACATTATAGATACGCTTACAGTGAATATTCTCATACCAGTTTCTCTGTGGACATATATGCATTCAATACTCCTGAAAAAAAATCTTAGAATTGATGCATCACAGAGCACGTGTTTAAATGTGAGTTTTATCCAAAGTAGTAGTTTTTCCCATTCTTACCCGAGAGGGTTTTGTTTTTTTAATCATTTGAAACTACTCCCTTTAAAAAGAAAGAAAAATAGAAGTTGGTTCTAATGCAAAATGAACAGCAACAAAGAATCAGTTTTCTAAACTATTTATACAAGGCAAGAAACCCAGCTTGAAAGATATAGCACTAACAGCTATCAGCAGGCAAATACTGTGGTCGTGTTCATTCATTTAGAAATACTTTCAGTCATTTAGATCAAAGGTGTGTACACAGATAATTCACACGGGAGACTCAATTCCCAAAAGGAGAAGAATTTGCGTAAAGCATCCTTCAGATGTATGTGCTTTCTGCAAAGACAGTCTCCACGCAGAGTCCATGTTTATCCGCCAGCCCAGGAAGGTGACGAATGAATCATTTCACTGCCTAACATAGCTCACTCCAGGTACTGATTCAGCTGGGTTTCCCTTGAGCTCTGCTTCAAATAAACAGAGCAGGAAACTTCACTAATGATGCTCTTTGGGGCACCAGCCGTGACTGGCATGGCGCTCTGCACAGAGCCCCAGTAGCCAGGCTCTTGATTGCTCAAAGCAAGGGAGGTAGCTCCTCCGTCCTTTCTGCTTCAGACCTCAGTAAGGAACAACAAAGCCAGCAAAGCCAGAATAACTACTATGCTCTCCGGACCCTCGGGGATCACCATGTGACTTTTTCTCCTATTATAAAAATTCAGAACTGTCAATAAGCTAGTTGTCCAAGAATGAGAAGTGCTTATATTAGCCCTCTGCAGAAAGATGGAACCATTCTGTTTAAGAGCAGAGAGTCAGCCTGGCACCAAGCAGAACCTTTCCACACAGATGGGTATGGCAGAAAAGCAAGGTGAGTTCAGAAGGACACACTGTTGGCAGGTATTTCCAAAAAATTCCAGAAAAGACTAGGCCTTGATAAATTATGACTTTTCAGACGACTTTTACTATTACAAGTAGTCTAACATGAGTGGAAGCGCCGTAAGAGACTAAGTTAAGCAGTTACCGGACCATTGATTGACTTAATCCCCACCAGAGGCTGAGGCTGGAGAGTTGTCGGTTCCAGGTTAGCCTTAGGTACATAACAAGACCCTATTTTTAATAAAGACAAAAACAAAAAACAAAACAAAACGCTTCTTCAGCAGAGTTAGCAACTTTTCAGCTTGCGTGTTTGTATACCTGTTATCCTTTCTACTGAGATAGGACTACGTTGAGCCTAAAGCCAACCTGAGTTATACAGTTCCAAAAATAAACATTATTATTATTATTATTATTATTATCATTATCATTATTATTTCCCCAAGTCAACCCTTACCTCCCTTTTCCAATCCCTTACTCCCTAGAGCCTTTTGACATTACAACAGGATAGTGTCGTCTACAAAGCTCACACTTGAGAACTGTGCAATCGGGATAATAATAATGTTTTAAGTCAGTTTCCAATTTCATGTTAGACAGTGTATTGGAGGTGCCTGCCCTAGACTTCCCTAGCAGTAATAATGTTTAAAAGGAATCAGAGCCCGGAGTAGTCGTGCATGACTTTAATCCTAGCACTCAGGAGGCAGAGGCAGGGGATCTCTGTGAGTTCAAGGCCAGCTGGGTCTACACAGAAAGTTCCAGGCCAGCCAGAGCTGTATAGTGAGTGAGACCGTCACTCAAACAAGGGATGTGGGGGGAGGAGGGTATAGACTATGTTTTATGTTAGAGTTATGTTCTTGGGAACAAATAACTCTCCGCCCAGGATTTGTTTGTTTTCTTATAGACATTTACTAAAAAGCCTTTTCCCAGAAGGCCATGGCCCTGAGTCACTGCGGGCTCTGTTGGCTAGAGTTGAGCAGGTATGATGGTGAGTTTTCCTACCTTCCTCCTCCAGACCAGGAAGAACATGATTCCTCCTATCTGACTCCATTTTTTATTGCTGAAGTTCTTGTTTATTCTTGCATTTTGTTTTGTCTTGCTTTGCTTTTGTTTCCTTAAGACAGAGTTTCACTCTGTAGCCCAGCCTAGCTTAGAACTCACTGAATAAACACGCTAGCAATCCTCCTGCCCCAGCCCCCTGAGTGCCAGAATTTCAGGCATGCATCACCATGCCCAGCATTTGGATCTTCCTGATAAAAGCAGACCAGAGCCTTTAGCTGGTTTGCCCTTATTAAGCTACGAAGGTCACTTCTTTCCCAGGCTCTATAATCAGCAAGCCCCCACTTCCCTCCCACAATGTCTTCCCAAACCTTTTGCAATTATGGCTCGTTTCTCTAGGTTTCCTACGGCAGGCATCTGAGCAGAATTAAAGCACAAGCACGTGCCAAAATAATCTGTTCCCAAGATAGTAAATGCTGAGACGTTCTATATTGGAGCACGCCGAGTGCTGACTGGCTGGGGCACGATTAACCTAACAAGCTTAAAGTGCTGCTTACCATCCACATCTGTCAGGAGAGGAGCAAAACACAGGTCTATAACCCGTGAGACCGTGAGAACATCCTGATGCTTACTAACACATCAAGACTTAGGGCAACAGGCATGTCTGCCTCTTCACTGTGGCAGGGGCTCCAAGTCTAGAAGTTTGTACCATGGGCTCCCAATCTGGTCTGGAGTTGTCCAGATAGATCAGCCAGAGAGCTTTCTGTAACAGGTTCCAAGGATTCTCTGAAGGCTGTGAAGACAGAAGATGGTGACAAGCTGAAACCATGGGGTGCACACCATCACACAACGCCATTGTCAACAGCGTTGCCAAGAGTGGCATTCAGTTTTTTAAGAAGCCGAAAGCAATTTTGCCAGGCTGTCAGTGGGGCAGCCAAAAATGCCCCATCCCTTTGCTGGTTCAAAGTTCCACCTTCTGTGACCCTGGTGGGGAGCCGTACCTGGGAGAGAGGCTGGCAGAGGAGATGGCAAGTTCCAAGAAGCTCCAGGCCATGGCTGAAGGTCTTTGTCAGCTCCCAAAAGATATGGAAGGACTGATTCCAGAAAGCCGAATCTTCCAGATGAACAAAGCACAAAGCCACATGGCTACAGACATTTCATTCAGGACAGAAGGCTCCCATGGGACACAAGAAGTAGATTTTTCTTCAAAAGAGAGTAAGGAAAACGCTCCCCGGGAGACCTCAAAGGGGAACAGAGAGCCAATGTGCCATCAATCAGACAGCCAGGACCATTGCTACCAAACCGCTCCTGAGTCAAAAGGCAAAGTGGACTTCCCTGAGACCCTGGTAAAGGCCCACCAGCGTGCTTATGCCTACCTGCACACCAGCCTTTCCAGATATGAAGCAATCGTGCGCCTCGTACAGCAAGCCAGCCAGACCTGGGAGCTGTTGCAGTCCATGCTCAGCTTCCTGCTGTTATGCTTTGAGGAGACCAGCCAGCTTCTAGGAGAAATCTCTAAAGATGGAGAAGTGCTCCTCCAGGAAGTTAGAGGGGATCTGGCATGGCCAGTGAGGAAAGGCGAGCCCTGGGAACACCCAGACCTCCTTCAACAGCTGCTGCAGTACACAGTCAACAAACTTCAGGTGGTACACGGCACAGTGGCCGTCCTCACTGGGGGATTCCTGGAAGGTTCCAGCAGCTGCCTCAGATCCACTGCTAGTCACCTGGAAGGTAAGCTGAGCACCAAGAGAGGTATAGATGAATGTCTCCTAAGGGCCCTGGGACAACTAGAGAGCCTGACCAGTGGCCACAGTGACCCAGGGCTGCTCGGTCCACCCTTATGCTCCGAGGACAGTGGCATTGGTGCTGACAATGAGTCTGTGCACTCCGTGGAGAAGCTGGGCAAGCAAGCCAGCTGGGACTTTGCAACAGAACTTGGAGAATGGAAGCCAGGGACTGCAGGCCAAGTGGAGGCCAGGCTGTCAGGACATGCCTGGCAGAAAGGTCCATACTGGACAGGTTCAGACAGACCCCAGGACTGTCCACTGTCCAGTCCTAGGATAGCAAAGGTTCAACCTGCAGTACAGGAGGAAGCCAGGAGCTTGAGCACTTCCAGCGCAGGCCCAGAAGCAGTCGCCTCCAGGCCCCCAGAGACTGCCAAAGGCACTCCGTGGGACTCTCTGGGGACTGAGAGCCCTGTGCAGACACAACTTTCTCGAAGCTCTGGGCTGACAGATGCTCCATCCCTGAGTGAAGATGAAGACAGCAGCCCAGAGGAGGAAGATGAACTTAGCAGCGTGGATCTGCATCCTGAGCCACAGGAAGCCCTACCTTTAAGGCCACAGTCCTCACCTGTCACCCGGGAAAGCCTGTTTCAGACATACTCCGAGAAGCTTAGGAGCCCTCAGGCCCAGGAAATAATTCTAAAGATGAAAGAGGCCATCAGTGAAAGGATCAAGTTTGTCCCCATGCCTTCCAGACCCCAGGACTGGGCTGAGGAGGAGGAAGGGAGAAGAGTGGTCCCTTCAAGACCCAGATCAGTCAGTGGCAGCAGGAGGGCCCCTGAGAAACAGAGGAGGTCACAGTCAGAGGGATGCCTGAAGAGCCATGTGGAAGACCCCACTCTCCAGGAGCTGAGGAGGGTTCAGACAGATCTCAGTCGGAGGCTAGAGGTATTTTATGCCCTGGGTGCCCCACGGCAGTTGCAGAGCCGGGAGCAATGTCTGCCATCCAGGGCACCATTGCCATGGCCCTCCACCAACTGCAGGGTGAGTCCCAGTAGTGCCATCAGCAAGTTCAAGGCCTCTCTCACCCAAAACTTCAGCATTTTGCCCAATCAAGACAAGGGCATCTTCCAAAGAGGTAGTCCCTGCTTTGACAGTGATCAGCCCTGCCAGGGGAAGGCTGAAACACTGCCAAATGTCTTCTGTGGCAAGAAGAACAGTAGGCCTCCCAGGGACAACGAATGGGACATCAGGGCCTGTCCCACCAGAACATCTGTCAAGAAGCTTATTGAAACTTTCAGTTCTGCTGAGAGTCTGAGGATGCCAAGGGACTGTAGGAACTTGGGGTCAAACCCCTGCCTCAGGAAGTGGGGGTTTCCTGCCATACCTCCCAGATTTCCTATATACAGGGGGCTAGCCCCTCTGTATCCTAAGCCCCAGATTTCTCCAGCAGCAGGCAGAGACCCTCTCAAGGTGAACATGGGCTGGAGGCCTTCCGCACCCTATCCCTCTCTTCCTCCAGCAGAAGCACCTGAGAGTAAAGACACTAGCGGTGAAGTGGAGGAGGACCTAGAGAACCTTCCTCCACCGTCTCTGGAAGTCCTGATGGACAAATCATTCACCGCTCTGGAGCATCCAGAATGCAGCCAGCCAATAGGGAGCTCCCTGGAAGAGACTCTGTTACCAGGGCTTCAAGAGGCTAGCCATCCAAAAAGAACATGGGCTTCCCCCAAGCTGAGAGCCTCCATGAGCCCCATGGACTTGCTCCCCAACAAAGGCAGTGGCAGCTCCCCGAGGCTACACAGCACCAGGCCTGGGAGCACCAGGAATGTGGGCAATTCCAGAAAGTTGACCTTGGACCTGAACTCCCAGCAAACAGTTAGCCCAAGACCAGAGGCAGAAGGTGGGGCTCAGAGTCAGGCACGAGCAGAGAACGTGGCAGGCTCCTCCAAGCATCACCAGAAGGCAATTCCCTGGCACCACACCAACCCTACACCTGGGCAAGGCAGGACGCTGGCGTCCAGCCTGGCCAGATTCTCACGAGATCCACACTCTTCAGAAGCATTCAGGAAGGGTCCAGAGAGAAGCCCTCCTGGAGTCAGAAAGGCCTTTCCCCCAAGAGCACAGTGGGCATCCCAAGGGGACAGGAGGCTGCACAACCTGCCCTTCGCTCATGGACTGTCCCAGCCGGGCCTCCCTGCTGCCCCCAGCTCCCCCAGCCCACCTCTGAGCCCCAGGACACTGAGCCCATCATCCACAAGGAAACTAACTTCCCCACCATGCCAGCACCCACAGTGCAACCCAGCCCCAGGGAGCCCTCCTGTCCAACGGACAGAAACAAACACCCCCTCCTCTGCCTCCTCTTCACCCCGCTCAGTGTCTCGGGGGTCCAAGGACTCCAGTCACTCTGGGGACAGTGAAACTACCACAGCCAAAGCATCCAAGAACACGTGTTCCATATTCTTCCCAGCCGCCACTTCTCTCTTTGAAGCTAATTCGTCATTCGCAACATCCCATCCACGGACGCTATCAGAGCCTGGGGCCCTTTTGAGGCCGCCAACAGGAGGCTGGAGGGGCAGCTCAGGGCCGCGACTGAGGGCAGATTCACAGAAGAGAACGGTTCTGAATGCCCTCAACCCCCTGCCTTTTGTCAGAAGGACAGCTTCAGACCGCCAGCGCCAGCAGGGTGACCCACTTCAGCCGCCCGGCTTAGATTGGGGATCCCATCCCTGCCAAAACAGGTAAACGGTGCCTGTGTTGTTGATTCGCTTGGGAGGTTCCCTAATCATCTGGACCCTTTAAACTCTTAAAAATTGTTGAGAACCCAGTTGTTATTATATATGTGAGTTACACCTACTATTTTTATTAGAAGTTTAAACTGAGACATATTTAAGTATTTTTTAAAGAATAAGCTCATTTTATACGCACAAAAATAGTACATTCCTGGCATTAAACTCACAATCCTCCCCCCTCAGCCTCAGCCTCCTGAGTTCTGAGATTACAATCATGAGTTACCATGCCAGGCCAAAAAAAAAATATATATATATATTCATTAAAAGAAAGGAGAGGGAGAGAGAGGAGAGGGGAGTTAA
>NW_021604762.1:1227801-1249091 GCF_004785775.1 Grammomys surdaster | reverse complement strand
GAGAGAGAGAGAGAGAGATTTGACAAAAGGAGTATTTCCATCTTACATTTTGCAGACCTGTTGGTGTCATCTGGCTTAGTAGAAAGACAGCTGAACCCTCAGATCATTTATAGTGCATACTACACACCCACTGATTCAAAACTACCCTCACATTCCTAAGAACATGGAGAACTTAGGAACACCTTTGAATTATGAGAAGAATTGGTTGAACCTTGAGTTCTCCCACCCAGAAGTGTCTCTGAGATACCCAGGGCTTATAGACCACATCTAAGAACAGCTGGTCCTGAAGACAGGAATAGAAGTAGTGGAGCGAGTTCCCAGATCCCCAAGGATTTGACTCCACGTCTCCACTGATTTCAGACATCTGTAGAGCGGGGGCACTCATGAAGATCAGCATCCAGAGGATGAGCTGCCCTTCCTGCCCCAGGTAGACTGAATGCCCAGTGTGCCTTTCTCAGCACAGGTTGTCACAGACCCAACCTGCAGACAGTTTGAGCACACATCTGTGGGGTCCAGGAGCCAGAAGAACCACCCCATGGACATTGAAAGGACTCCTATGATTGTACATTGTGTTACAGAATATGCAGGGGTAGGAGTGGGGGACACGTTCACTGGAGGCCTATTAGAGACACACTCTATCAGGGCACTTGATATCAGATCAGACAATGCTCTGACACCAGCGTTTGCTGTCTGTATTGCTCTCAGCGGTGTCAAGCGGCAGTTAATTTCTGCCTGGGTGATATGCATCACGGATTTCACAATGTGTCTAGGCGTAAATGGTAATTTTTTTTTTTTTTTTTACAAAGTACTCAGCAGTCAATTTTAAATAAAGATAGTATCTCGGGAAAGTTGTGCATGGTAATAGTTCTATAACCTTCCCCAGCCACTTCAAAGAAATGAAATATTGATTATTTTTGCAAGAATCTTAGCATAACTCTGCTCTTTTCTTTCTAAGAACCTCGATAAACACTACTTACTCTGTTATCAGATATCTAAAGCTGGGCCCTTCAGGAGGAGGGCTTGAGAGTACAGGGACAATAAAAAGGCATTAATTAAAAACACTAACACTTTAAAACAGCAGGAGCATAAAATTGCTCAAGAAGAAAATAATGCCCTTCTCCCCAGCTTCTCCAAATAGAACAGTCTAAAAGGCTGTTTCATGTTCTGGATCTCAATAGTGTGTGTGTGTGTGTGTGTGTGTGTGTGTGTGTGTGTGTGTGTGTGAAGGAGGCATGCTTGTGACTTGAAAGGATAGTCCACCAAGGTCAAGTGGAAGGACACTTTCTCACTTGCTCCCGTCCCCCTCCCTTTGGATATGACTACAAAGTCTCAGCACATGGAAGGAGAAATGCCTGTCTCCCGACAGCCACCCTACACCAAGGTACGCATTTTGCATGTGGAGGCAGAAGCCCATCCGCACGCAGTGAGAACACCAAGCCTTTGCCTCTCTACAGAAAACAAGTATCGTTTTCTACCATCCTACATATGAGTAAACTGTACCAGAGGCTTAGGCACGGCTTCCCCAAGACCACACAACAAGTTGGTGCCAGAGAGCCAGAGAGTGCTTCCAAACCTGGTGCTTGCAAGGATACATTGGCATGCATATTGTCTTGCAGCTGAATCAGGCATGCAGACTTCAGTGCCCTAGAGTTGTTATTGACTCCCCTTCTGTCTCCCCATGCTAGACACACGCTTGTTTTGTAAAAAGGATGATGTTTCTATCCTCCTGGTTGGGGGCTCTGGTGATCAGGAACATTCCTTTGAGGTATCCCCAGGAAGGTCAACCACTAGCTTTGACTCTGTGTATATGCCGAACCCCCAGGTGAGACTGCTTCTCTAGTGTCAACATATTGGAGTCCTATATACATGCCAGAAGGCTCCAGACTTTCTCCCCTACATGCGATGCTTCTCATCATTGCCTGACCTGAACTGGTAAGGCAGGAGCATTGTGCGAGTCCCACGGGGTGCTTGGCTCAGGCTGCCTAGTGGCTGGCAGGACAGCAGGTAGGCAGTCTGTCTTAACAGTTCCAGAAAGAGACAGAACCACAGCCACAGAGTGACAGCCTGTAAATTAGCAGGTTCCTGGCCTCAGCTACATGCAGACAATGGAACCCGGGTGGGGCTGACAGATATAGCATTTTAAATCAAACTTTCATGCCACCATGTCAGCCTTCTTGGGGTAGCATGTCTCTTCCCCTCTCTTCCAGCCCCTGGAACACAGAGAACAAAAAAGATCAGGGCATGGGTGAAGTACAACCTATGTATGCTTCCTGCTTCCCAAGGTCCCGGGAGACAAATGAAGAGGCAGCTGTGGGCTAAAGATCACTGTGTGCCTGGAACACCTGCAGGAAGAACCCTGTGACAGTGGCTCAAAGACCCAATGGGCTTCTTGATCCTGAAATATATGAATATGCTCTACCCTGACCACACTCTATTCCTCCCACCCTGATGTTGCTCGTATTCAAATACAAGCTTGTCTCCTGGTTTGACACCCATGTGCAGAGTAAGCCAAGAGCATATTGTCATAGGCAGAATGTCACAGGGCTGTATGTACAGGTGGGAGTCAGAGCTCTTGTCCTGCTCTGGAAGTAACTAAGAGCTCTCTAGCCAAAGCCCAATTCTCTGAGCCTTGGTACCAAAACTGTATGATGTATGGTCCCTAGAGCCCCTTCTGGGTGCAACCTTCTATAAAGCAGCATCATAGAGACAGCTCTCGGTTATCCCACTGAGCGTGTTCATGGGAGTTGTGCACAGTTTTCTATTTCACCCAGTACTAGTACCTCTGGGCCCCAGGGAGCTTGGCACGGTTATGATTTCCAGTTTACAAAGGAAAAACTCAGACTCAGTGGTTGATTCACATGCAGCAAGGCACACCGATGGCAAGAGAAAGAACCAAGATTTCAACCCTGTCAGCCACACCCCAGCCTCCCCCAGTGATCCTGAGGCCAGCCTGCCAGCAGCCAGCCCTGTGTGGCTTTCAGAGTTAGTCCTGCCTACCTAGGCTTGTTCCAGGCTTGTCATAATCGCACCCCATTTCCCAAAGCATACCCAATCAGAGTTGGAGTTCTGTGAGGGTCCCTTCCCCTTTCACAACCCTTAGCCAGGGCACTCAGGGGTAGGGAAGCTCTAGTCTAACCAAAAACTGGGTGAGACTGCGCAAAGCCACTTCTATTTGATTCCATTCAGGAAAGGAATGGCAGCTGTGCCGAGCAGGGAGGGTTTTTTTTCCCTTGCTGTTACTGTTGTTTTTAATTCAAGCAACTAAGCTTAGCTCTTTATTAAGCAAGATGTGCTTTAGAAAAGGAAAACAAAATAAAGACTCAGACCCCTCAGGCTCAGTTCAGAGCCACATGATTCTAAGCATAGAGGAGAAAGCAGGAATCAGCCTGCTGTGGAAGTGCCAGGAGCTGATTCCCACCATGCCTAACCAGACCAGGCACGCAGAAATGACAATCAAGCCTGCCAAGTGTGGTACGGAAAGGCAGAGGCCTGGTACCCAGGCCAAACCCTTGGCTAGATGTAAGAGGGATGTGGAGGGGAGGGATCGGCAGAGCAAGATACAGAGAAGGAGCCAGAAGGAGCAGTGAGGAGTGTCTGACCGGTCCTTGTGCTTTCTCTTGGCAGCAGCAGCAGCAGCAATGAGGAGAGCCCTAAGCAAGAACTCCCACCTTGGAACAACTCCCGTGTCCCAGAATTGCAGGGTAGTAACACCAAGTGGACATCTCCTTTGGAGCTCTGTGTGCTGGGCCATGGGCTGCAGCCAGAAGCCCGAATGACCCGCAGCCAAGACAGATCCCAGCCAGAGTCACAGCCCCAGCACAAGGACGTATCGTGACAGGTAGCCAGTTGGGTCACACCGATGCCAGTCACCCTAGAACATATGAAGTACTAGTGACATGTTCACACTGCACCATGGGTGGTAGGCAAATCAACTCACACTGACGTTGTCTTGGAAAGACCTCAAAGACACCCCACCAAAGGGTCTCCAAAATCGTAAGCAACAACTGGATTCACCTCCAGATCCTGCTCTGCCTTGGGTTTAAATGTCAGTGAAAACTTTAGATCCCACACCGATACCCTTTATCTTTTCAAGTGCTGGCCTTAATTAGAGGGATAATATATTCATGCTTAGAGGGCCATGCGTCTTACAAGGTGACTGGTGGAAATCATGCGACATCTAAACCACAACACTGTGTGAAATAGTGTCTTCCAGTTTTACAGATAAGAAAACCAAATGTGTTGGCAGAGGGGCCCCCATGAGTCATTCTGGGGTTCAGACAGATGTGAGAATGGAGCAAAACCGGGTACAGATGTGGGTGGCCTTAGACTCTGTGTTCTTCATTATGTTCCATTGCCTTTGAACACTCCATCATTGTACCTGCCTATGGCATAAGAATTAAGAGAATAAAGAGAAGCCTTTTTAATTTAAGGTGAAAATGGTATGATGGTTAGTGTTTGGTCATGTCTGTGACACATTTTCTTTTTCTTTTTTTGGGGGGTGGGCACACACAAGGATTTTGTGATGGATTTTCTAGGTTGAGTTTGCTGAGGGAGGAAGACCTATCCCACTGTAAGTGGTACCATTCCATGGAGGGGGAGGGTCCTGAAGTGCAGAAAGAGGAAGGCAACTGGCTACCAGCATTCATTTCCTCCTGCTTCCTGGAGGAAGATCCAGTGTGACCAGCAACCTCCAACTCCTGCCACAGCCATGATGGACTATGTCCCCCAACCTGTGAACCAAAATAAACCCTTCCTCCCTTACGCTGATTTTGTTAGGATATTGTGTCCCATCAAGGAGAAGAGTAACTAAGACAAGTGGTAACACAACATTGAAGTCTCAATTAAAAGCTTTATTTAGAAGTGAATTGTTCCTGGCATGGAAAAATGAGAGGGGTTAGAACATCTAGCCCCTCCAACCCACCCCTGCCCCTGCTCCCCATGCCAATGCTACAAACGTAAAACTTCCAGCTCCTGCTTGCAGCCTCTCCTCCCTCTGCCTCAGAGTGTATCAAATTCTCCAGCTGAGCTAAGCACTCACATGCTTTTTGGTCTGAGTGAACACAACCAAGCCTCCAAAGCAAGAGGCCTGTCCTTTGCACCAGGTGGGGGCTGACGCTGCAGAGGCAGGAAGGGTATGATGTAGGCTTTCATGCCTGGCTACCTGAAGCTTCTTGCCAAGTTTATTCCTAGGTCATCTGCAGAGAAGTTCTGCTGGAGCTAGAAGCAAAGCAAAGAAGCCCTGTTCATGCCCCAAGCCCTGCTTCTGCCAAACAGCTAGATACTTGCTTGCAGATCCTGGAATTTTTCCATCAGGAGCTGTAGAGTACTTTCTATTTAGAAAAGAATTTGCTGTAATTGGGTGATTCAGTGCCTGCTCAGTGGGTTGTCAAAAGACAAGAATTCTCACCCACGGGTACAGCTAAGCAAGCCAAACTTACCAGATCTGCTGCAAAGCTGATGTTTCAAGTTGAGAAAATTATAGACCTCAAATCTTTGTTGTTGTTGTTATTGTTGCTGCTGTTGCTGTTGTTGTTGTTGTTGTTGCTGTTGTTAATGACCTCGAGCACAGGTTCTACTGGGTCCTGGAGTTTCCAGCTATCCCCTGTTCTTCTCTCCCCAGGTCAGACTTGTGACTCTGACTACATGAATCTCATGTGAATTTATCATGTTATCAAAATGAGAGTGACAGGGCTTAAATCTTCAATGACACCAGAATCGCCATTGTTTAAACAAATGACCAAGAGGTGCCATGCTTGCCCCTGATTGGCAGGCTCATGTTTGTCAGTGGTGCTGTGTTGACTTCAGAGCAATACCTGAGCCATGGGTGTAGTTCTGGGATGGAGTCGAAAACACACTGCCTTCAATCTGGGTACCACCCAAAATGGTTGGCAAGCAGCTTGGGGAATAAGCAGGTAGGACTGGGCAAGCCCAGCACATCAGGGCAAGCCTAGCACATTAGGGCAAGCAGAAGCAAGCCATGCAAGTCGCCTTTGACAGCTTACCCAATGCACTGGCTTCAGGGACCACTGATTGGCAAATAGCTCATGACCGGTTTTAAGAGCTAGAACATCAGTTCTCAATCTATGAGTCCCAACCCCTTTGGAAGGGTCATATGTCAGATATCTTGCATATCAGATATTTACATTATGACTCATAAAAGTAGCAAAATTATAGTTACAAAGTAGCAATGAAATAATTTTCTGGTTGTGGGTCACCATAACCTGAGGAACTGTATTAAAGGGTCACAGCGTTAGGAAGGCTGAGAACCACAGGTTTAGAAGTAGATTCCTGAGGTTCTAATGAAACAAGGCAGAGCCCCAGATGTTGGGATTACACAGACACAGAGTAGATGAAATTGAAGTGTAGGGGACCCTGTCGGCAGAGAAATGATCCAGGTGAGGTAAGAAGGAAACTCAGTTCAGCTCAAATTAGTTAGCCAGTGCTGAGTCAAACTTCTGGAGTCTGATGCCAAGTGGTTTAAGTTTTTACAGTAAAACTTTGGAAAAAAGAAAGTTTCCTCATGACAGTTATCACAACAAATTTTTAGTTGTGGCTAAATCGAAACTCCTTTGCAAAGTACATCTCTTCAACAGAACCCAGTGACCCTTTACACCAGAATGGTTTCTATTGACTGAGGAGCAATGCTCAGGATTTGGGGGATTTAGATGAAGACTCCATGGACTAGCAGAAGGTCACCCAGTTATGAAACAACATCCACTCCAGCCTTCCAGGTGGAACAGGTGTCAGTTTCTTCCACTGCAGAAAGAAGCCCGAGTGTGTAACAATTCTGTTTCTCTAGTGCTTATTTGTGAGCATGTGAGCCTCTTGCTCACTACACTGGGTACAGGTAGATGTAACAGAAGAAGATTTTTTTAAAATTGTAGTTTTCTGGAACCCAGATGCAAAGATAAACCAGATAATCCCAGAGGAAGGCAGATCACCAACCCAGGCCTCCCTCATCTAAGGGCCCAAGTGTGGAAGTTCAGGTTAGGATGAGTACATTAGTGTCTGAGAGCCTCTAATGAAGCTGTGAGTGACAGAGGCACCAGCCTGAAACCAGAAGGCGTGCTACCTCAGAGAGTCAGCACCCTAGACAACCTCCCGAAAGAGCCAGGGATGAACTTACGTCATGCCCCATGAAGGTGCATGTTAGGGGCCTCCCAGAGACTAGGCCTCCCCCTCCCACATGCTATGCTGCAGGCCAAGACAGTGAACAGCAGCTTTCAAGCACTCTGTCAGCTATGCAGGCAGCTTCTCACCCTTCTAGAGGAGTCTGCATGGACTGAGAGCCTTGCTGAGTTGCCATATGTCTTTATATGTAATATAATGTGAGGCTCCAACTGCCACTAGACCCAAGAAGCAATGACCAAGTGCTCATATGGCCCAGTGGCCAATAGGCTATGGGAATTCTGAAGTACCTTCTACTAGAAGAGAATCACCAAAGCTAAGGATCTGGGAGCAAGAGAAGCAATGAAGTTCAAAGGTCCGACATGACGAGCTGAGGAAGAAGTAGACGCTTAGTCACCATTCCAACTTCACCTAGCTTAAGTTACCTGTGAGTTAAACCCCATACAAAAGAAATCAAACCCACTTCAAGCTGCTAGGCTTAAAGCATCAACTTCTGGAGACCAGGCCTTCCCCAAAAGCCATTGTCTCTGGTTCCGCCATAAGGAGAGCATTGCTGGTAGCATGAAGGGCAGGTTCAATTGCACAGGTTCTCAAAGCCTTTTACCTATGCTTACCCACTCGGTCAAAGAACCTTGCCTTTGCTGGAGCCAAATCCACTTCTTTTGCTCAAGAGAGAAGATAGCAATTTTTGTTTATTATTAAACCAGTGAGCCCAACCCATGAAGCACTCATGAATGTACTTTCCCACGGTAGAGTCAGAAACCAGCAAGCAACATCATTTCAATCTGACATTCTTCATACCAGACAAGGGGGTATCTCCACAGATCCGTGGGGTGCATCACACCCATAGTCTTAGTTGGGCTAACTTGCCTCTGGCGGTGCAGATACAGTCTTCATCCCCATGGCAACCTCAGAGCTATGAGGAGGGAGGTATCAGCCCAGCTTTTACCCAACACAGCAAACAGATACGCCCCGAGGGGAAAACACAATCTTTTATTTCCATCAAAAGCATCATGAAGGGAGGGAAAAAAAATGGTACAAATGTAGTATTCTGACAGAACTGTGATGGCTTTTTTGCAAGTATAAATACAATCCTCACAATGAGATATAACCTCTCTCTGTGGGCTGTGCTGTTGTTTACTATATGCTACATCTATTTTCCTTCCTTCTGCCACTCACCCAGTCCAGAACCTCAAATAATCCAAATGGATAGAAATGTACTGCAGACAGACCAAAGAGATGTTTTTCCCTTCCACTGCAAAGAGCTGATGCTCAACAAGGCTTGATTCATAAATCCTATCATGTGAATGGAAAGAGATTTTAGAAATGTATTCTTTCTTCTAAAATAAGCTAGTGTTTTGCATGTACCAGGGGAGCTGGTACAGTGAATTATGCGTGTTCACATGTTTGTCAATTGATCATCTGGTCGACCGCTTACAGGCTGCCAAGCACCCACTCTGTCTTCTGAAGGAAATCTTTTCAAAGGTAATATATTTTTAAGTAGCCCCACATCAAAGATTTTGTTGAACACCATAAAGTAAATGAGTTCTGAGTCTGTATTAACAGAACATGGTATATTGCACTACCGTTTACTTCCTGTGCCTACCTAAAGCTTAAATAAAGTCCCATCAATCCAGCCAGACATTTTTATGAAATGTAATTAAAGATGCATTGCACACGAGGAGGCACAAACAGTTAATTCACTCAGCTGCCCTAATTCAATTTTATGAAGAACTCGGACTCTGCTGGCCTGATTACACTTGTGGACTTCAGAAAGTTGCTTTGAGGATTATGTGTGGGCCCTGCATTGAATAATAGTAGCTCTCTCTCTACTGATCCAACAACCAGGGTTCCGAATGCTGACATCACAGACACCCTACAAGCTCGTTGCTTGAACCTGCATCTAACCTTAGCTGTAATGGCACTGGCAGGCCTTAGTTAACTAAGGAATAGCCACGTTGGGGGGGCGGAGGGCACTGACCAAGAATTAGAGTAGAATTAGAGAAGGGGGAGGGGTGGCAGAAGTGTGGCTCACTCTTGGAAATCAAGATGGCTCTTGGTGACTGGCATTAGGGGACAGGCATGCCTGTCTAAATCACCTTTTTGAGCTATCTTAGAGATCCTCTCTCTCTCTCTCTCTCTCTCTCTCTCTCTCTCTCTCTCTCTCTCTCTCTCTCTCTCTCTCTCTCTCTCTCTCTCTCTCTCTCTCTTTCATGTGTGTGTGTATGTCTCTGTGTGTGTGTGTCTTGAATATTCACCTCTGCCTGCCTTTATTTCACAATCTTGATAAAGAACTCAGTATCATTTCCCCTCTTCCCAGAGCTTCACACTGACCCATAAGAAAGTGAAGAGTGGCTCTCAGAAAGCTGGCCTTAGTAGCTCAAGTCAATCTCATCAGTGGAGGGGGAGGGGGAGGAAGATATGAATGTCAGGTCTGCATGTACCGACATATACACATATACACACATACACATACACATATACAAATGTCAAGACACCCTAGGCTATACAGCAAAACTTTGTCTAAAGAGAGAGGGAGGGAAAGAGGGAGAGGGGGAAGAAGGAAAGAAGGAGGGAGGGAAAAAAGGAAAATCAGTAGTCAAACTAAGAATTGACTGGGTTCTTTGAACATTTCCATGACTTTCAATGTGAAAATAAAAGATTAAAACATTTTGCTTACAGACCCAAGTCTATGTGTCAAATACACCAAACATGGGGGAAATTAAGTCCTGATGCTCATTTATCTCAGGCAGCGTCTTGGGGTGATCTGTCAGTCAGATAGATGGTCAGCAATTACTTTGGCCCCTAAACAGCAGCCCTGATACAGAGGCTGGAAGGAAGAAAAACCTGACAAGGATTATATTTTCTCTGTGTGTAATACTCTTCCTTTCCAAAATACAATTACCTACATTGTTTCATTAAACTTACATCCTACCAGATTATGAGCAAAGTATTTCTTCTTCACCTCTTCTAAACATTAACAAAAAATGATGTTGAGAACTGGCCAAAGATGTGTCACCAGCTAGTAGTAGGAATTCCAGAACAGTGTCCTTCCCAATGCACCTGCCACAGGCAGCTTCTAGTCCAGTGTTTTTCAACCTTCCTAATGCTGCAACCCTTTAGTTTTCCAGGCTGTGGTGACCCTCTCAGCCATAAAATTATTTTGTTACTACTTCATAACTGTAATTTTGCTACTGTTATGAATCATGATGCAAATAACTCTGTTTTCTGGTGGAACCCTGTATAAGGGTCGTTTGATACCCACAGGTTGAGAAGCACTATTCTAGATGGTTCCAGGGTGGGGTGATGCAGCTTTTGAAGGCAACAGCACAGCCTTCTTGGAGGTGGAATCCATTTACAAATAGAAAACTAATTTTCATATCCAAGCACAGCCCCATCATAATTTCATGCATTCCTACTAAACTGACCAGGGTAGATTTTTAAACAATAATCCTCACTGTGGACCCAACTAGTCCCCTCATCTCTCTCCAAACACAAACTTCTTCTATCATTAAGAGAATAGGAGTTTTTCCCAAAACCTCGATGTCCCTCACTGCCATGACCATGGAGTAGCTGCCAGGTGGCAATATGACAGTGCCCAGCAGCTGCTACTGCATGTCCCCTTCAGGGAATAGCACTATACCCCAAAACGGTAAATGATGGCAGATTCAATAGAAAAAGAAAATGCAGGCCTTTCATGAAAACTATCTAGCTAGCTACCCCCCTCCTTTGAATGGGACAGAATTGGCTGTGTTTATAAAACCTGGTGCCTTTTTAAAACTATTGTTTGGTTACGGCTTCTGATATCAGCTTTGGAGGTGCTGGATCTCTTTCTGCATGTAAATCTCCTCAAAGAGAACCCAAGGTGATGCTAATAACAGCTGTCAACCCGCAAGGAGGTAATTATAAAGCCATGATTAGAACAAACCAAACCCTTCAGATGTCACAGCCTTTTTCAACGGAACACCAGGTAGACAGGGAATCACACACCAGACCGCCCCCTGAATAAGCCTAGGAATAATGACCAAACACATCCCCCACATGGTCCTGACTCAGAAACACCCACGGAGGGAGGGAGCAGTGAGCACCCTGTAGCTAGCAGCAGCTCCTCCTCAGACTGGCCTCCTCTTAAGTCTCATCTGCCTGGCTGCTTGATCCTCTGCAGAGTCCCAGGCCCCTCCCCCAGAGCCAGCTCTACAGTGAGACTAACCAAGCAGCCATCCCACCCTTCTCTTACCTCCTCCTCCACAAGTTTTTCACCAATCATATTTTAGAGATTCTAGTTTAGAAAATTCTGACCACTTGGACGTGGGCTTGCCTGGAAACTTAACAATCAGAGTATTAAGAAGATGGCAGAGGTCCTGTGTGGGCTGGTTCTGGGTTGAGAGGATGGTCCAGTTGGTAACGTGTCTGCTGTGCAGTATGAAGACCTGCGTTCAGTCTCCAGATTCTACACAAAGAAGCTGGGCTCAGGAATTCATACCTGGAACCCCAGAACTGGAGAGGTAGAGACAACTTGGTCCCAAGGGCTCACTGGCAGCCAGCATCACCTTATTCTTAGTGAGCCCTGGGTCAGGGAGAGAGAGACCTTGCCTCAAATACCTAAAGGCTCTCTCTGATCTGAGGTTTTGACAGAAAAAAATCTCTGGGATCAGAGTAACTCCGGGAACCCATAGGATCTGAACAGTTCCTCTCAAAGGGCTGTGGCTGACCTGGGGAAAGAACTGTTTTAAAACTGTAGAGGACCCTGATAGGCCCAGCTCAGTAGAGAACAGACCTGGTCGCATATCAAGCTCCAGCCACTTTCTAGCTACATGTTAGGGCCTGATCTGATAAGTCTGTACTTGACCAGACTCCCTGAGAACTCTACACTGGCCAAGGTCACTCACTGCACCCCTAGGTTCCAGTTCCTCCAGGAAAGAAGAGAAATAATCTCTTCCTTCAAGGACATCAAGAAGAGTGACAGAGTCCAGCACATGGCAGGCATTTGATTATTAGCCTGCCCTGTTCTCCAGTCTCCCTCGGCTCACTCCACAAGGAGAGCAGACAGAGCGCTACTCTCCCCTGCATCTGCTTCCTTCCTTGTGATGGAACTGAATCATAATGAGAGGAAAAGTCAGTCAGCTGGAGAGTGCTCTGTGAGCCTTACACTTCTGCTTCCAGCTGTGAGCCTCCTGAGGAGCTAGAAGAGACCAAGCAGGGAGGAAGGCCTTGTCCAGGTCTTATTAGTTCCCCAATAGATCCAGTAGGAGTGAGAGAGGCAAGGGCCTGTCAAGGAAGGACAAAGGGGCAGAAATGACAGGACCCCAAAAGGTGAGCAGTAGAGAGGACAAAACAAACCATTTGTTCACCCTAAGCCCTCACAGGCTCCGAGACCCCAACACTGCAAGGAAAGTAGGAACCAGTATCAATAGTGCCTCCAAAACACTGACCCCTGCCCCCCAACACATAGCCACAGCCAAGGGCCCCCTGTGTCTTATGCTAAACAGTTTGTAAGAATTCCCTCATTAATCTTTATAGCAGCTCCGTTAAGGTGGATATTATTATCACATATACCCCACCACACTGCCACATCTACAGGCACACAGAGGTTGACAAAGGTCTCAAAGTCTCACATCAGCAAGTCGCAGTGCCTAGTCTTCAGCTCAGGCCTCTGGCACCTGTAGCATCTGTACCTGACCTCAGTCTGTCTCTCCAAGCCTAGGACACCCCAGAGATAAAAGGGAACTGACAGGCCCAGAGCCCCATAGAGCCAGAAACATTGTGTCGTTCCTGAGGTTGGACACAGATTAGAATCTCTTGAAGAAAAATTGTTGGAGAAGGAGGAGGAAGAGGAGGAAGAGGAGGAAGAGGAGTTAGAAGGAAGAAATGAAGGAATGGACAAAGGGAGAGAGAAAGGGAGCGAAGGAGGTCAGAAGGAAGAAAGGGAAGGAAAGAGAGAGGGAGGGAGGAAGGGAGGGAAGGAAGGAGGGAAATAACCTGAGCCCCCCACCCCAGACCAAATGAATCAAAAACCCAAGGAAAGGGGACAGCTGCTACATTCTTTGGCTGTACCAGATGAGTCTGAAGCATATGTAGATTATGAAGCTGTGTCTTTCTCCCACCTCCCTTTCTAGGCTCCATTTTCTCTCCTCCACCAAGGAGAACAGAAGGCTCAGTCTTCACATAGAAGGAAGGAAGTGAATACAGGTGTTGCATGTGGTTTTTGGCTGCACAGCTTTGTGCTCCCAGTGGATCCTACACCCACTGGAACTGAAGAGGAACTGACAGGGAACTGCTATCTCAGATCCAGTGGCCACTTACCTGAAGTCCCACAAGGTTGGGTGGCTTTTTCCCCTGCTGCTCCTGCATTCCGCTCTTCTTCCCCCTCCCCCACCTCCTGAGATCCCCATTCCTCCCTGCCTCCTACCCTTGAAACTCTTAAGTGTCCCACCCTATGCCCAGCCATTGGCTACTGGCATCTTTATTGATAGATCAAAAACCAACTGGGGACAAGGACCTTTGGCATCTGGACACACAGATTCAAAGTATTAGCATTAATCTCCAACATATAGAAAGAGAAAATAAGATAAAAAGCTGGGTTGGGGTTAATGCTTCCTAAAATCCAAAACATTCCACTTGATGTAAAAAGAAGTTGTAATGATCACTCTTTGCTGTCATCTTGACTGGATTTGAAATCACCTGAGAAACATGTTTCCAGAAAAGTTTAACCAACTGGAAAAGACCTACACTGAGTATGGACGGTACCCATCTTAGATATTTTTCTATTGTTGCAATAAGACACCATGACAAGGCAACTCAGAAAAGTTTATCTGAGGCTTATGGATTCTGATAGTTAGAGTCCATGACTATCATGGCAAAAGCATGGCAGCAGGCCAGCAGGCCAGCAGGCCACCAGGCTGATTGATAGGTAGGCATGACCAGTGACACATCTCTTCCAACAAGGCCATGCCTCCCAATCCTTCCCAAACAGTTCCATCAACTGGAGACCAAGTATTCAAATCTATGAGCTGATGGGGGCCCAGACCAGCGCAGTACCATCCCATGGGCTGGGGCTCCAAAGAGAATGAAAAAGGAGTAACCAAGCTGAATGGCAGCATTGTTCTGTCTGCTTCTTTGCCAGAAGATACAATGTAGCCAACTGTCTCACTCTCCTGTCCCCATGCCTCTCTCAAAGCGTGGTCCAAGTAAAACCTTCAGTTGTTTCTGTCTCAGAAATGGAAGGAGTCATGTGGGATCCTGGTAGTTGTTTGCCCACCCCCTAGGAGCATCTCCAGTGTCTTGTAGGGTTACTGTTGCTATTACAAAACACCATGAGGAAAGCAACTTGAGAAGCAAAGGATTTGTTTGACTTATGTTGATCACTGAACGACTTCAGGACAGGAACTCAAGCAGAGCAGGAACCTGGAAGCAGGAGCTGATGCAGAGGCCATGAGGGAGGCTTGCTCCTGTGGCTTGCTCAACCTACTTTCTTATAGAACCCAGGACCTCCAGCCCAGGGATGGCCCCACCTACGATGAGGTAGCCCCTCCTCCCTCATCAATCACTTCTTAAGAAAATGCCCTACAGATTTGCCTACAGCAGGTCTTCTGGAAGCATTTTCTTAGTTGAGGTTCCCTCCTCTCAGATGACTTTAGCTTGTCAAATTGATACCATAAGCCAGCAAATCCTAGAAGTGAAGTTTCTGGCTCACAGACAATCAATCAAAGAATGGGATGCGCCCAGCTCCAAGCTGCCATTTCTGGAGCCTATCAGGACAATGCTCACTGCTTATCAACTATGCTCATATGAGACTCTTGGAGGAGTTCTCCAAAGGCTGAAGCCTGCTTAGAGTGCTATCTCCTCTTTGGTTTGTAAGCAATAACCTGTAGCCCAGGCTTGCCTGAAGCTTCAATCCACCGCACTTGATTTGGGGTTCCCAAGGTCTACCAGAACCACACAGGCCTTTCTTAATGACACTGTGCCAGGGGTGTGGGCTGCGTAGGCCTTGACTTCCCAGAAATAGATTAGACCCTGAGATCATGAAGGAAAACAGAACAGAGCACAGTCTTCAAGAGTTTACAGTTATTTTCAACACATCCACCCAGTGAACCCTAGAGACAGGAAGCTTTGGGTTTGAGGTGAGTACAGAAGACAGGAAATAGTGGAAATAGCACGAAGCTTCATCCCCTTTTCTTTCAATTTTCTCTCTCTTTCTGTCTCTCTCTTTCTGTCTCTGTCTCTCTGTCTCCTGTCTCTCTGTCTCTCTGTTTCTCTCTCTCTCTCTCTCTCTCTCTCTCTCTCTCTCTCTCTCTCTGTGTGTGTGTGTGTGTGTGTGTGTGTGTGTGTGTGTGTGTGTGTGTGTAAGGATCCTCATCTTACTCAGTGAGGCACAACGCAGAGCTTGCCAGCGTGACTAGTCTGCTAGCTAGTTTGCTCTGAGGATCCCGCCTTTGCCTTCTGAGGCTGAAGTTATGCAGCGAACACACATGCACCAGCACTGACCTAGCTTCCGGGATCTGACTCAGCGTCACCTCTCATGCTTGCATAGCAAGCGCTCTAACCACTGAGCCGTCCTCCCAACTCTGTTAACTTTCATTTCTGCTTTCAAAAATCTCTGTCAGCCTCCACTTCCCTGGGTGCTTACAATTCCAAAGAATCTTGGAATAGTCTCATCTCTCCTTGAATCATGGCAAGAAGAAAATACAGATCTCTGCAGCTCCCCCTCAACACACACACACACACACACACACACACATACATACACACACACGGAAAAGAAAGCTTGCTCAGACAATAAGCAAACACAGTTAATTAAATTGTATAAATCTTTAGAAAGATTTACATATCAGCCTCTCTGAGTGTATCTGCACAACTTCCTTTGCAAGTATTTCTCCTGGCCCAGACTCAGATGGCTTCTGGGAAGAACTGCTGGGGTCACCATCAGGTGAACAGCTGCTCATACTGGCTCTGGAATGACCCAAAGTCACACTTAAGCCGGCTATTAAAAGCCAAGCCCTAACCCGACTTCCAGTCACCCACTCGGCATGGGAGGGGCTCGACAACATCCTCCTGGCACAGGGCTTTCCTGGCTTGGGGCCAGGCTCCCCTGGAGAGGCTCAAAACAGCACAGAACTCACATCCAACCCAGAGGCTGGCTGGATGACGAATGGTGCAGGGTAATTCCTCTGATGGGGCAGACCCTGCCAGAAAACCTGCTGAGCCTCAGGACGTCACCATCTGTACCTGTCCCCATATGGTGCTATGTCTGAGTCCTTGGCCAACGGTGAAATGTCACCCCTTTAGCCTTCACCATGTCAGAGCTGCCTGACTGTGTGTTCAAGGCAGTGACCTGAGCTCTTAAACCCCAGTCATATCAATACCAACTGGTCAAGTCAAACCAAGGCTACCACAAGGATGTCCAGACTCTCCTCCCATAGTCAGGACCCCTCTTCCTGGCCTTTCCTTAGAGACTAATACTTTTCTCTGCTTTCTCACAACCTGGCCCACACTGAGCCCAGTATCCTCAT
The DNA here is from genome assembly GCF_004785775.1 of Grammomys surdaster. Classification (NCBI taxonomy): domain Eukaryota; kingdom Metazoa; phylum Chordata; class Mammalia; order Rodentia; family Muridae; genus Grammomys; species Grammomys surdaster. The sequence continues at coordinate 1,232,454 of NW_021604762.1, read as the reverse complement.
GAGTCAGACCATCCACAGCAGCCTATGCCACTTCATACAGCCTTGTGACCCCTGAGTTTTGCACAGCATACAGACTCACCACATGTCCCCCATCCACACAGTCTTAAACATCATCCAGTCCTTGTCAGAGCAAGCCACATGGGCAACCTCTGGCTAAGGCATTTAGTGGTACACTTGTCAGGTCCTTCCTGTTTTGTGACAAGCTGGGCAGACCCTCCTGGAAAGTCCCACAGGATAAACAGATACTTAGCTCAAGATGTCACAGGGCTGAGGCATGATAGTCTAGAAGACAAGTGATACAATGCCTTCTAATCAAGTCAGTGACAAATAGACCACAGCAGAGTGAGCATCAAGGGGCTCTGAGATGCAGGAGAGCTTCTGGCTTCTCACAGATGTGGAGGCAGGGGCTGTATTCCTGCCACATGTGGACCTAGGCTGCCCTTTTCTGGCTATTTGTCACTATCTTATCTAAAACTAGGTTCAAGATTGCCATGTTTCATAAACCTATCTACCTATCTAGAAAGTTCCCTGTGGTTAAAAAAAAAAAGTAAGATAAGAAAACCTTAGAAAAATAAGCAATTCTTTTATTTCTACTTCAAAATATACTATATACATTGGGGACCCTAATGGGAAAAATAGGCCATGAGGTGACTCCACCATAAAAATAAAGTAAAAAATAATAACTACCCATTTCAGACCCATCTTTAATCCAGCTGCTGGGGACAGGTGGTTCCAGTCATCAGGATGTCAGGGGCCATTCCTCCACCGGTGACCTTGTCATTTCCCCCCAGAGATTCAGGAGCTAAAAGTCCCTGGAGTGTCTTGAGGACTTGCTGGGGCTGATTAGCAGCGAAGCCCTGCAGGCGGGACCCCATTTGCTCCTGCAGGCTCCTGGCCAGCCTGCACACCGCAGTGCGGACGTTCCCACCACGCCCAGGTAGCACGCCGTTGCCAGTCATTTTGTTCAGGAAGTACCAGAGGACTGGAAGGATGTGCCGCTCCACAGCCTGAGGCTTCCGGGGGTACACTGAGGCAACGAGCACTGTCACAAAGAAAGGAGGGAGGGTCATTTGAGCTACACACTCTTTCTTCCCATCTCTGGCATCACCAGCTCTGAATCCAAAGGACAGGCACCCAGCAGGGCTTACTTTCTACCTAAGCACTGGGCTCAAGCCCCATGGTATTCAGAGGCCCATTAAAATGTTTCAGTTTATTCTAACATCAGAAGAGAAATATCAGTTTGTATTTATAACCAGCATAAAGTATAATTTTATTTCTTATGAAAGAAAGGACCGCAAAGCCAACACAAATGAGGTAGGCCCATGACGACCATAGCATGTTCCCTCAGACCCAGTGAGGGGGATGCGGTGGGTCACAATCCCACCTCCACCATCTGCCACTGTGTGAACCTGAGAAAGGCACACCACCTCTCTGATCCTTTTTACATTCATAAAGTAAGGACCACAGGCCTAAGCCACGCTTTCAAAATCCCATGATAAATGAATCATGATAAATGATTAGGATCCCATGATAAATGAATGTCAGGTATCTTAAGCAAGCAGGTAACAAACAGGAGCCAATATTCCATTGCATAAATCCACATTACCACCTGTGAGAGGCAGACCAACACCGAGAGATGCTACACTAGCTATGTGTGACCAGGTCAGAGTGAAGTTATTCTAGACACATACTTGTAACCCTCACTTTGACTATTCAACTATGGAGACAATGGCCCCCAAGAAACTGGAATTTCCCCAGGAATCTTGTGCTGATTGAAGGAAAAGTTGGAGGACTGCTGCCAGCCACAGGAATGGCACTTGTCTCCCTGGTCCCTGCCAGACTGCCCTGCAGTAAGACTGGAGACAATGATCCACATGGTACACACGGTCTGGGGCAACGTGGCTGTGTATACCTCTATTCCAACCTAAACCTCAGGTCAGGACCCCAAGGATGGACTGGGGAAGGCCACTGGGCCTCTTTGTTACTCCTCCCAATGTAGCCACATTAAATAAATCTCCTGTCTCTATTTTTCCTTATAACTTGTTCTGTAGTTGGCTTCTTGGGGATCGGTAGCAGAGACTAGCTTGTCAGGGTACCAGGGTCCTGACTCTGATTTGAGCAACTCCAGGAATAGGGAGAGAAGTTGAGACTTTCCAAAGAAGCAGTCTGGCATATAAAACCACAAGCAAGGAACGAGATCCACAGGGCCTCCCCAGCATCTGGATGTCTACCCTCACAATCAAACAGCAGTCTGTGAGGAGGAATGTATGCAAGCCATCGGGCTCCAAATAGACTCGCCATCCCAGTGAAGAACCCCTGGACCTGGTTATCTCAGAACCCTGTAAACCCAAGAGTACTCTATCATCAGAGTAGGTATCAGGGCTGCAGCCAGCATCAAAGCCTCCCAGGCCTTCATGGCGAGGTTACCCTGACCTGAGGCTGGTCTGGGGCTGCCCACTCTGCCTGGCATCCTGCTCAAATGCTAGTAAAGGTAATCAATGCAAGAATAGTGCTTCATTGATTTATAAGGCCAAGACACCGGAAGGTTCTAGAAGACTATGTGGGCCTACTTTAGTTCAAGACTTGGAACTTCAAGACTCCATGCTAAAAGAATGGACGTGAGCCCATTGTTCAGAGGAGGGAAACAAGACTCAAGCCAAGGACTTTTCTTTCATAAAGGCCTCACTGGAGACAGAGGCCACTTTGCCCTGACTCCAAAGCCTTTACCCACACTGTGCTCCAAACTAAAGGAGCTCCATGTCTCAAATCCTAGTCTGGAGCTTTTAAAAATCCCCAAGTTGTCCTTCCTTCATCAGCTTAACATCTCCCAAAACCTAGCATGTTCCTCTGATTTCTAGAACAGAGGGGAACCAGATGACCTGCATGACCCCTCAGGGAAACTGATAAGCTCCATAGCATTTTCCTGGGATGTAAACATCAGCATGACAACCTCAAGGTTTCTGCATCCCCATCTGGGGTCTCCTGGACCACCACTGGTCACAGTTCTCTCACATATCAAGGTGATCACTGGGAAGGCAGGTTTGCAGCCTATAAGCATCCACTGGGAAGGCTTGTTCTACAAGGAGCTTTGAAGATGTTAAATAGAAAATTCTGGGTCTAAGAAAACAGTTTAGTCAGTAAAGCATGAGAGCCCGAGTTCAGTTCCCCAAAACTCACATTTAAAAACAAACCAACACTTTTAAGAAAACGAGCTAGGCATAAGTGCATACTGATGGACCTATATAATCCCAGCAGTGGGGAAGTAAAGACAAGAGAATCTCTGGGCTGTCTGGTCAGCCAAGCTAGCCAAATTGACAAGCTCCAGGTTCAATGAGAGACACTGTCTCAAAAAGTAAGAAGATCGAGACTGGAAAGCTAGTTCAGTAGTTTATAGCACCGGTTGCTCTTACAGAGGACCCAGGTTCAGTTCCTAGCACACACACATGGGAACTTATAACCACATGTAACTCCAGTTCCAGAAAATCCAATGCCTCTACTGATCTCCCAGGGCTCCTGCTTACATATGGTGTGCAAACACACACTCAGAAATACATACAGAGAATAAGTAAATATGTATTTTTATTAAAAGGTATAGAGTAACTGAGGAAGACACCCTAGGTCAACCTCTGGCCTATGTATGTATACATATGCACGCATACGCGCACTCGCATGTGCATAGACACACACACAAAAACTCTAATGCCACTACGATATGGGCGAACCTTGAAGATGTTGTGCTGAGACAAGCCAGTCTCCCCAAGATAAGTTGTGTAGGAGCCCACCTCCATGAAGTGCCCACAGTAATCCGTCTCACAGAGACTGGAGGCAGAACGGTGGCTGCAGGGGCTGAGGGGGGCAGGAAGTTACTGTTTGATACGGTGAGAGTTTCTGTTTCACAAGATGCAGTGACAGTTGGACAATGTCACAGATACACTGAGACCAAAAAAACTCTAAATGGAGATAGTGGTAAAAACCCATGTTACCTGCATCTTAAAACAATTATAAAGGGGGGAAACAAAACAAAACAGAAAAACCAAATGAAAGAAAGACGAAAATGAGAACTACTTCAAGAACTGTCCCCAACCCCAACCTTAACTCCTAACCCTAACGCTCCCAGTTCAGGAACAAGACACCGGCCTCCACCAATGGGTTTACCTGTCCTTCCCCTAGCAGATCCCCTTCTGTCCCACCATGCTTGCCTACACACCCTTGTGGACCTTGGCTTTCTGAGAAATTAGGTGCTCCCTCTTTGATGAGGTGCCCCCTCTTTGATGAGTGTTGGGAGCCGACCCCTAGCCGAAAGTGGCTATCATCTTTGCAGCCATCTCAGGCCATGTACCCTGACAAGAGACTTGTTTTCAACAGCCCGCAACAGCTGAGCACACTCTGATAAACATTGTTGTTTAGTGCCCCCAGCTGCAAGGCATACGTGGTATCCATGGCTACATGGCAAGTGGCAAAGTGCCTTCAGCTGTGTTCCCCTGCTTGTCCACGAGGGCAAGGCGCGTGGTAAAGCATATAAATACCCAGGATTTCCTTTTAGTAAAGAGAGGCTTGAACAGACTCTCTGTCTTGTCTCCGTTCTTCGCGTCTCTTGCCCTTCCATCTCCTCTCTCTCTCTCTCTCTCTCTCTCTCTCTCTCTCTCTCTCTCT
>NW_021604762.1:1201224-1227701 GCF_004785775.1 Grammomys surdaster | reverse complement strand
GATGAGGTGCTCCCTCTTTGATGAGGTGCTCCCTCTTTGATGAGGTGCTCCCTCTTTGATGAGGTGCTCCCTCTTTGATGAGGTGTTCTTATTTTCTTGCCCTCCAAAGACCAAGAACAACCACCTGCCCACCTCAGCTGCCCAACCCACACTCCCTCCTGGGCCCATGTCTCAGACACCTCAGAGCCATAGTCCTCAGGCACCAGGACATACATGACAATAGCTCTACTTGGTCAACTGTCCAGGTCAGTTTCTCAAACTGGCACAGAGACAGAAGCCCTCTGGGAGCCATGGAGAGGGAGCAACCCCTTAAACTTGAGCCTAAAGCCAGGTGAAGTGATTATAAAGATTTACCCTAGTGAGCTGTGTTATCCTAGTCCATGCATGGGCCTTTCTAGCCAATAGCTATTTAGCAGAAGAACTCAGGAGAAACTGAGGCCTCTTGAAAAGAAATGGGGACTATTAACAGTAAGCAGGTAATCTACGGTCAGACTCCTTGCCCACCTCTGGGCTTCCTAAGTTACTTACAGGTATTTTGGTTGGCTGTTGGTTGGTTGGTTTCTGGTTTTGTTTGTTTGTATGCTTGTTTGTCTGTGGCAGGATCTTCTATATCCCAGGCTGGTCTCAAACTCCCTCCATAACCAAGGATGCCCTTGAATTTTTGGTCCTACTGCCTCCACCTCCCAAGCACAGGGATTCCAGGCTTATGTCACCATGTCCAGTTTATGCAGTGCTGAGACTCAAACCCAGGGCTCCATGCATGCTAAGCAAGTACTCCAACGACTGAGCTTTGTCCCCAGCACTCTCCCACCCCCACCCTCATGCAAGGAATGGAACCAGGACCTTGTACATTGTAGTCATGCACTCCATCACTGACCCAGATCTCTAGTCTGCAGAACACTGATTTAGAGCAACAGAGAAGGGTTGCGTCCAGTCTCCTGTGTTATCTGAGTCCCATAACCTTATCCTCACCCCCCAAGGCATCCATCCCCAACACTGAAGCCACCATGGATGTTCCCAGCCCTCACATCACATCTTTAGAGGAGGCCTGGCTCCTGGATGAGAGGTAAGGTGTCTCTTCAGGGACATAGAGAAGACTGAACCCCAGGACAGAGACAAGGTCAAGGGTAAGAGATAGGACAGGGAAGCCAGAATTAGGAGGTCACACCAAAATGCTTAGCTAGACTGCCTGTGATGACCAAGCACCTCCTGAGTGTTCAAGAAGAAGGGGCTTTGGGGCAGACAGCACACTGGTGAGTTAGCATGGGGTGCGCTCCCGAAAAACATGGGAGGAAAGGGACAGAGGAGAAAATGTGAGGAGCTAAGAAGCCATAGGCATCACCCAGGTGGAGGAAGAGGATAACACCAGCCAATTAAGCAGCATTTTCTTCTAATTCTCATGACAATGTTGTTTGCTACTGAGTCATGGGCTTGGCAGTGCCTACCTAGAAGGGCCAGGCCTTGATTTATCTGTGGAAGCCAGATGTGGGGAAATATATCTCTAACCCCAACAGTAAGGAGGCCTAAGAAGGGAGACTTCAGGATTGAAGCCAGCCTGGACTAAATAATCTGTTTCTAAAACAAACAAAAGGCGTTCAGATGTCTGGTGAGAGCTCAACGTGAATTCTATCCCTAGAACCCATATGCAGAGGTTTCCACGAGAAATGCCATCCCTCTGGGCTTGGATTCTGAACACTCAGTCCCCAGTTGGTGCTGTTTAGAGAGAGTGTGCATCTTTCCTGGAGGAAACACTTCATGTTTGTATTTGACTATGTAATCTCTCAGCTTCCTGTCCAGCAGCTTCCTACCACACCTCCCCTGGCATGATGAACTCTTATTCCTATGGGAATGTAAGCCAGGATAAACTCTCTCTTCCATGCATTGATTTTGGTCATGGTGTTTCAGCATGCTAGCAGGAAAATAACTAATACACCACATAGACAGATGATAGACAGACAGACAGATAATAGATGAGAGAATAAATAAATCAATAAATGGTAATGAATAACTAAATAAATGGGTGTAGTGGCTCGTGCTTTATAATCCCAGCACTGAAGAGTAAACTCCAACCAACCTAGCATATTCAGCAAATTTCAGGTCAATGAGAGACCCTCTCTCAAAAAACCCTAAGTGGATTCCTCTATGTGCACATGCACACACCTGCACACACACACACACACACACACACACACACACACACACTCTTTTTTAAAGGTACTCAGTGGACTAGAGAAACCCAGGTTTGTAAGGAGGAATAAATACATTCTTAGAAACTATTTGGTTGTCTACAACCATGCTTTACTTCGACCAAAAACAAAGATTGTCACCTGGTAATGGGGAGTGTGTCACAGAGAAAGCAGACTATGAAAATTCTTAAATGACCTTTGAGACCTCAGAAATTACAGTACAGGAGAAAACAGTGACAGACAAGCCATGTGGGCTGAGTGGAGTCAGAGGTGCTCACCTGAGAGGCGATCTGTGACATCCAGCACTGCAGGGCCCGTCAGGAAACGCACACGCCCAGCAAACGCTTGCAGGAGGCAAAGGTGGTCTGAAAGAGATGGAGACACCCACGACCATGACATTGCCAGCCATGCCAACACACCAGGTGCTCACGGTGCTAGGTGTCCACATGCCCTCATGAGGAAGGGCCCTATGAGGAGCTGAATTAACTCTTTAAGATCACAGTGTCTGTCTGTCTGTCTGTCTATCTGTGTTTGTATGTCTGTGTGTGTAGGTGTGGGTGGGTGAGTACGGGTGTGTGGATGTTTGTGTATGGGTGTGTGGATGTATCTGTGTCTGTGTGTGTCTGTGTGTGTGTGTCTGTGGATATGTAAATGTATGTATATGGGGAGTGTGTATATGTCTGTGTGTCTGTTTGTCTGTGGGTATGTGTATATGTATGTCTGTGTGTCATCTGTGTGTGCACACATGTGTGTGTGTGTGCATACATGTGCAAGTGTGGAGGCTGGAGGATAACCTCAGGTGTTGGTCCTCAGCTCCCACCTGATTTGAGGCAGGCTCTCTAACTTGCCACTGCTGTGTGTCAGACTAGCAGCCGTAAGCTTCCTGGACTCACCTGCGGGGAAAACAAATGTGTGCATCCAGATCGATCTGGGACTTTCGTGACAAGTGTCTTACCCACTGGCCCATCATCCCATCATCCCAGCCTGGGACTAGCTTTTGAAAATGCAAATGAACATAGGATATCTATCGGGGGAAGAGTGGGCGGTCTCAAGCAGTTAGATCGAGTCCCAAACAGTCCTCCATTTACTCTCATATAAATCTCTGTGATTTTCTAAATTGTCTTAAAGTAAGGTTTGAGATAAAAGACGGTAGATGAATGGCTGTCAGACAGAAGACAGACACACAAATGCTGACACTGGCAGTCGATGGAGGGAATGAATAAATTGATATAAATGTATTTATAGCTTTGGGGTGAACTGAGGCACTCCTTGATGGCCACACAAAAGCCATCTCAGGGCTGGGGATAGCATTCAGAAGTCAAGGCTTTCAGTAAGTCTGAACTCACACTCTGGTCCCTCCATGCCAGATAGTCATTTAGTCCCACAGTGAGCACTTCCTGGTGCCCTTTATGTGATGGACATGGAACCCAGAACCAGTAAAAAGGAGTCCCCCTACCCTCCTGGAAGTTTCTTTGATTTGAACATGAACCATAAGCTAGGGTGAGAAACTGTGTTCATGTAGCCGGAGCCTGAGCACCCATAAGGGTAGGTCAACACCCCTTGGTCTGTCCAAAGAAGGCACAATCTCAGACCAGTCTCCTGCTACCTACCCACTGCTACTGCCGAGAACCTGGAGGCACTGCTTTGCCCAGCTCCCAGCATGCTCAGCGCCCAGCATGCTCAACGCCCAGCTTGTCAGCTCCCAGCATGCTCAGCGCCCAGCTTGTCAGTGTCCAGCTTGCTCAGCGCCCAGCTTGCTCAACTCCCAGCATTTTGCAACCACACAGTAATGGAACAACTTAATGGAAGATAAGGCAAGTAGGGAAATGCCCTTCTGAGGGTTGTGGCTATGAAGCTTGCCCACACCTGAGGGTAGGGGGCAGGCCAGGTGTGTGTCTCCTGGTGCCTTAGTTGATTTTCTACTTCCATAATTTAAAAAACAAACAAACAAAAAAACAAAACAAAAAAACAATTAAAACCCGAGCAGTTTATAAACCAGTAAACTTTATTTGCTCAGGATTTGGAGGCTGGAAAGTCCAAGAGTTAGGTACTAGCCTCTGGTGAGGGCATGGATGCCAAAGGTGGAAAGCAGGAGTGCACCTCTATGTATGAACAAGAAAGGAACCCAAAGCCATGTCTTCCATCAGGATCCCACCCTGATACCTGAGCCGTCCCTGCAGCGATGTATAAATCCGTCCACCGGGCAGAGGCCCTGACCTAAGCAACTCCCAACGGTCGTGCCACTACCACAGAAGGCTCTCAAATTCAGTGTGGTTTAGAGGAGGAGGCATCAAAGTAATGCACGCCTAAGGTCAAGGAGCCTGGGTTTAGTAGGTGGGTGGTCTCATGTAGCACGGGGAAAGCAAATCACTTCTCCCTCCTCAGTTCTCTCCCACAGGGCACAGTCCTCAAGGGATGTCTGGGAGGTCCTTGAAAAAAAAACAATCAGCAGATCGACCAGACCATGTGGCTATGGCAGCCAGCATACAGCAGGAGCTTCCTAAATGCTTGCAGGGTACATGTAGCTGACAAATCCTTGCTGGCTAAGTGTATGTGCTTGGAAAATGCTTTCAGAGTATGCCTGCCTGGTAAATGTTTGCAGAGTAGTTTTTCCTGGGTGGTTTATGAACGCCAGAGCAGTTTACACACACACTTGGTCTGTCTTGATTTGGTCACCTCTATAAGACTCACCTTCTTGGATCACATTCAGATTTAATGAGACAGGAAAGCATAGTGAATGGGTACAGATTCTGGCCTAGAGCCTCTATCTTATTTCGCTACATAACACTGTATGAGCTACTACCTCCCTTGCTGCCTTGACTTACCTATCTATAAAATGGGGATAATCCCAGTTCCTTTCTTATTGAGTTGCTCTGAGGATTAGATGGCTTAACTTAATGTTTAGGATCGGCCCCATATCATATAATTAATAATATATATCTGCTATTTGCAATGAGTTCTAGTACTCTCCTAAAATTCTCACAATGGAAAAATCAAATAAGACGCCAGAGGTAGCTCAGCAATAGAATACTTGCCTAGCATGTGCAAAGGCCCTAGTTAGTTCTGTTCCAAACATCAGAGAGGGAGAGAGAGAGGGAGAGGGAGAGAGAGAGAGAGAGAGAGAGAGAGAGAGAGAGAGACAGAGACAGAGACAGAGAGACAGAGAGAAGGATGATGATGATGGTGATGATGGATTCTAATATTTGAAAGGCTAAAGTCAGGCTTTAGCCTAAAGGCTCCATTAGCTTGGCCCACATTTCCAGAAGGTTCTTTTTGCCTTCCAAGGAGGTCAAGACTTACTGTGCAGTATAAAGAACACAATATACTACTGTGCTATGAGAAGAAAGCAGGCCTGGCTAGTTGGTCAGAGACCCTGATCTCTCTTGGTTCCCCTCTCTACAAAGGGACAGAGGGATCTCCATGCATTATCAAACTTGCTTCACTTAGAGAAGCCCTGAGGCCACCAGGACATTTTATCTTCAGACTACTGGAAAGCCACAGAAGAACTGTATGAGTCGGAAAAACAAATAAAAAAATCAACAGCAAAAACTTAACATTTCACACCTTTTACTTTAGGGTTTTTGGGTTTTTTTTTTTTTTTTGAGACTGGGTCTCGGTGTGTAGCTCTCAGAGATCTGTCTGCCTGTGCATATTTGTGAATATAATTGTGATATTATACATTTGAATTTGCATCCTGTTTAAGCAAATCAGAGCATGAGCATTTCCTATGATAACGCTCGAGCCACAGGCTGCCCTGAGATAATGTACTTAGGCAAGTGGATCAGTTCCCCTCCTCGTGGTGTTTCCTGGATGACCACACCCAGTTTGGGCCACATGGAAGGCTAGAGTGTGTTCCGTTACTGGCTTACAATGACTGTTCACAGGCGACCATCAAGCCACTGTGCACATTGTCGGGTTTTCACAATTTTCTAAAAGAAATCTCTTCTAAGGGTTGGGGAGATGGGTCAGTGGGTAAAGACCTGAGTACTACGCCCAGAATACACTGGGACAAAAGCCTGGGGTGGTAGTGTGCTCTGGGATATAGAATCCCAACCCGGGGTCGGGGGAGGGAGACAGGTGGCTAAGTCCCAGTGAGAGATCAAAAAAACCTAAGGAAGATACATCCCAAAGAACTACACCTGAGGTTGTCCCTGCCACCCACAGAGACAGACAGACACACACACACACACACTTTTATGGGTTGGTATTGGCTATAAAGGGTGTATTATTTTCAAATGCTTTAGATTTTCCATTTCTCAATAATTAACAAGCCTGATTTTCACAGCCTCCTCCCCAAAAAAGAGCCTTTTATGTTTACATAACTAGGGAACCTGTAAAGCAGCATTGAAAACTGGGTAGTGTTCATTTGGTTTTTTTCTTTGAATTTTTTAGACAGGGGGGTCACATGTAGCCCAGGTTGGCCCTAAACTCACGTTAATCCTCTTGCCACAGCTTCCCAAAAGCTGGGATTACAGGTATGTAGCACCAATGTCTGTCCTGAATACAATTAAATGAAAGAGCCTATATCCAAATTACATCCACTTGTGGATTTTTGCTGGGTAAACTTGGACAAATATGGACACTTATAGAAGGCGGAGATTTTGAGTGTTTGGTATATTGGAGAGGCATCTGGATCCCAAGTCTAAGCCTGTTAACAATATAACGTCAGTCATATGATTTACAGACATTTAAACTCAGAGAGAAGACAGCAAAGCTAGATCCAAGGCCACCAGCACCCCAAGCTTATCTGGCCTCTCCAGCAGGCTGAGCTGAATTAAGAGAGCTCCTCTTGGCTGTGAGAGGCCGGAATGCCAAGGTCATCTGTGGGAGGCAGAGTTGCAGCTTGCCGTTCTCATCAGGCGAATATCTTCTACAACTAACCCAACAGTAACAGAGCCCAACAGGGCCAACCAGTCTGCTCTGGCACTTCCTTAATCCTCAGAAAAATTCCCCAGAAATCGGGTCTCAGTGTCTAGTAGGAAAAAGGGCAGAGCCCCAGGTTCAGAGAAACCCCAAAGTAGGAAGTGGGTGATGAAGGGCAGAGGCCGGGGAGCAAGCCACCCAGTCTCCTTCCTCCACCCTAAGGGATCAGCCGTGGAAACCAGCAGCTGTTGTATCAACCGATATATCATCCAAGCTTCCAGCCCTCAGGAAATCCGAGGAAGAAGACATAATTGTGGCTGATGAGATGATGCTACCCCTGAATCTCACAATGGAGAAGCATCTTCAGACTCGTCCTAGAAAAGCCAGCCTTCTCATTATTGTACCATCTGGACTTTATGCCAGAAGACAACAGCCTTGCTTGGCATTGCTCTTGATCCTCCTGCCCTGCAATTAGCAGGAAACAGACTGCAGCATGCTGTGCTGACACTCTGGCCTTCCACATTTAAGCACTGCCCCGGCATCTGACGGAGCATCTCCAGCCTGCAGCCAGAATCCATGGAGGCCATGAGGAAAGGAAGCAGGTTGGTGAGAAAGCACCTCCGTACGAAGAGTCCAGTGAACTAGAATTACCAGGCTTAGCTTTGTCATTTTTCTGTCCCTACTGCCCAAGGCTCTGGAGCTATCGCTCAATGCCCTGGGCAGTAGGAAGTTTGGTTAATTGCCATTTGGGCTAAATGCAGCTCATTCCAGGCAGGCAGGTGACACAGCCTTTCCTTGTCATTCACTAGGGGTGATTAAATCTCCATGTCACTGACCTAAGTCCTTAAGTGTGACACTTTATGATCAAGAACACCTCCAGAATCAACACTGCTAGTGACTGAGGAGGTGTTTCAGAGTAAACCCACCTGGCCCAGACAATTCATTCCCACACCCGTTGGAACAGAACCACACTTGAAATCAAGATAACACACTGCATCATGTAGGCTCCACAGGAACTCTTGTGAGGGTTTTATATGGCTCCCTTGGACCTCTGGGGCCAGCACCATTCCATCCCAAACCTCAGCACTGATCGGAGGAGTATGGAAGACAAACAGACACACACACACACACACACATACACACACACACCCCTGCATCATTTCCCCTGTACTAGAGCCTCGGACTAGTGGACCAGAAGGGCTCTTTCCAGCTGTAACCAAGAGGACTTTGTTCCAACAGGGAGAACTACATGGCTGAAACCCTACTTGCAGTATGCTGATCTCTAAAGGTTTCTGTGTTAGGAGCTTGGTCCTCAGTTTGTAAGTGTTGGAAGGAGGTGAGACTTTCAGGAAGTAGAAGTTAGCATAAAATAATAAGATCATTAGGAACATTGTCCATGGAGAATAAGTGAATTAGTTCCCATGATGTTCTTTAAATACATTAAAAAGTGTGTGTGTGTGTGTGTGTTCGCTCACATGAGTGCACACGCATGCGTGTGTAGGTCAGAGGAAACTTTCAGGTGTCGGTCCGTGCCTTCTACCTAGTTTCACTGGGCTAACTGAGCTTCCCAGGATTCTCCCATCTCTGCCTCCTGTTCCTACACAGGAGCACTGGGATTTTAGATGCTTACGCTGCTATGTCCCACTTGAAGCGGGTCCTGGGGTCTCAAATTGTGAACTCACACAGAACACTATTTATTGAGCACAACCATTTTTCCTGAGAGAAAGGTGTAATCTCTTCTGCAGGCGCTACCACCATTGTGACATCACCCACCACAGTGACATCATCACCACGGTGTCATCATCACCACTGTGACATCATCACCATTGTGACGTCATTTCACTATGAGGCCTCCATGAAAGCTGATCAGAAATTGATACCATGCTCTTGGACTTGGACTTCCAGAACCATAAATTAAAATTCTTTTTTTACATAAACTTCCCAGCCTTGGAGATTTTTGTTGTAGCAGCAGAACCAGACTAATACACAGGCTACTCTCAAGCCTACTGCTTTTCAGGGTCCTCATCCTAGGTGCGTACAGCAAGTCCTTGGATAGAGGGCACCTGAGTCTTATAACTACGGGAGACACTAAATTCTGTTGTTCAAAGCACAAGACTCTTCCACGCTAAGGAAAGTTGGCCTGGTAGCATGGAGCAACCTAAAACCCTTGGCAAGCAGAGTTGAAAAAGCTCTGACAGGAGTGCTCATCCTCCTCAAATACCTAAAGCCCATTCTGCTTTGTGTAGGTTTTCCCAATAAATCCAGGGCCTGGCATGATTTACCAAGAGCCTTGATTATTGGCAACAGCAATCTCACTCACTCAGAGCAGTGCAGCGAGCAAGCTGTAATTTAGGGCCCGATTTGTATTGTTTGTTCCACAGTAACAAACTCAGCAAATCATAAATTTCCTCCAAGATAGAATGTGGAAATTGACAATATTTATGAACTCAGGAGACAAAAAGGGACTTGACCAGGCCTTTGATTTGTTACTGAAACTTCTCCTGGTGGCTCTAGCCAAGGACACAGCTTGCTATCCCAGGCCCAGGAGCTGGGTTCTAGCCAAGGCATAGAGAAGGAGGCGAGGTGAGTATTCCAGGATGTTTTGCCTGGGATGCTTTGTGAATGCCAGTGGCCAGGTGCCACCGTGCATCAGGTACACGGCAAAGGCAGTCTTCAGATACAAGTTCCTTTACACTGGCCCAGACATAGCCCTACTCAGGGACTACATTCTCATCAGACCTCAAGTTTTAAGCTTGCCCTTCCCTCTAGGGATATACTCAATATTACCTAGCCAGGAAAAGAACAGGGGATACACCAAAAAGTCAAGTCCCCCCCACCGAGCGGAGATGCTATCAAGGGCATTTGACTGACATGCTCTTGCTTCACATGACGACTGCCCACTGCACCTTCCTTCTTTTCTGTGTTCTTTACTTCTCTGTTACAGTCCACCACCAGCCCCTGGCACAGAGGAGCTTTGCCAGTCACTTCTCAGTCACCCTTGCGGTGCCCTGTGGCCCTGAGAAAGCCATTTTCCTCATGCGACTGACCACAGGGAAGCTAGGTCAGGCCCTCTCTCACTGCCTCCATTCCTGACCACCCAGAACCTAGTAGACTGTGACAGTCCAAACAAGAATGGCCCCGTAGGCTCATAGATTTGAATGCTTGGTCATTAGGGAGTGGCATTACTTGAGAGGGATTAGTAGTGTGGTCTTGGGAGAAGTGTGTCGCTGGAGATGGCCTTTGGGGTTTCAAAAGCTCAAGCCAGTCCTGGTGTCTCTGTCCTCTAGCTTCCCAAGGATCCAGGTTCTCAAGGTTCTCAAGCTCCTTCTCCAGCACCATGTCTGCCTGTGTGCTACCATGCTTCCCACCAAGGTGACAGTGGACTAACCCTCTGACACTGTAAGCTAGTCTCAATTACATGCTTGTTTTATAAGAGTTGCCATAGTCCTGGTGTCTCTTCACAGCAATAGAATTGACTAAGACATAACTAAAACATGGGAAAGCCTCCAGCCAGAGACCTGGAGACCCTACAATGCCAATGCCTGCTCTATACTGCTTCTGACATACTAACCAGAGTCATTTGCAACTCAGCTGACCGCCATGCACAAGAAAATGAGTGTAATGATTTAAATAAAATGGTCCCCCATAGATTCACAGGAAGTGGCACTATTAAGAGGTGTGGCCTTATTGGAGGAACTGTGTCACTGGGGGATGGGCTTTAAGGTTTCAGATGCTCAAGCCAGGCCCAGTGTCACTCTCACTCACTTCTGCCTGCTGATTCAAATGCAGAACTCTCAAGTACTTCTCCAATATCATGTCTGCTTCCATGCCAACATACTTCCTGTCAGGACAACAACAAACTAAACCTCTGAGACTGTAAGCCATCCCAATTAAATATTTTCCTTTCAGAGTTTCAGTGGTCACGGTGTCTCTTCACAGCAACGAGTGTGGTGGTCCAGATGCAGGGACTTCCCGCAGCCCTGCAGGGACTGCAGTGGGATGCTCACCCAGGCTGTCCATCATGGCATCCAGCACAGTGGAGGCAGCAGTGGAAATCCCAGAGTTCTTAGAGTTGAGGTTGTCTGCAGCTGAGATGATGAGGGACAGCAGCATGGGGTGGATGCTCTCTTTCAGGATGGGAAGCATCTGTGCGAGGGATTCCAGCGCCCACTGGTTCACTTTCTTGTTGGAATCATGAAGCCTTGGGGTAAAAGCATCAAAGACCTATTGAGGGAATAAAAGTCAAGAGTTCGTGGGCTTGGCAGACATCAGCTGGGAGTCTTTCCACATCTATGAGATGGATCCCCAGGCCTGTGCTAGCACATTCCCAATGATGAAGAGCTCATCTCTTCCAAAGGGGAACAGGCAAAAAAGAAGAAGGACAGTCATGTGCTGAGCATGTCTTCACATGTCAATCACCCAGAGCACTGGGGTAGGTCTTCTTCACTGTCATTCACTGATGACCTTAGCGACTCGGGTTACTGTTATCATTCTCCAGTTTCCCACCAACGAGGAAACTCATGGAGGAGACTGAGTCTCCTCAGATCACACAGCTAGTGGGGAACAGCTTGACTCAACCTGGGTTGCCAGCTGCCCGTCAGCATCACTCCAAGGAAAAACAGGAATCCTTCCTGGTGTTCAACCTGTTACCCAGACTGTCCCATCATTTACAGCCCAGCCACTGTCCAACCACAGGCTCTGATACCAAATACTATGCAACTAACAAACTGAATGTGCCCCAAGTCATTGATGACAGCACCCTCTCTGGCAGAGGGACGGAAGCCACCCAGGAAATCTCTGAGCATTCTAAAGACATGCTCAGACCCTCACCCACATCTGACTATTCTTTTACAGAGACCATCTGAAAGGTGAGTGCTTAGGGGTTCCCTGTACATCCCTACATATCAGTTCAGAGCTCTCCAGATTGAGCTGTCACCGACAGGGAGAAATAAGGGAGGGCATGTGTGGGTGCTCACCTGGACTAGGTTGGCAGCAACGAGCTCTGGCTTGGCCTTGCAGTATTCAAGGAGCTTCCCAACGCCTTCCATCCGAGCCTGGAACTCCTTGGCCTCCAACAGCCTGGTCAGCTCCCGCAGCTGCTCTGCCATCTCCACACCGCCCCGCACAGAGGAGCGTAGCCCCATCAGCCGTGGGCCATTGGAGCCAAGCCTAGGTGGAAGCAGGGGCTGACCCCTGGGGAAGAGCCCAGGGGATGAACACATCTCTCATCCCAAGCTGCATCCCACTGCCAGGTAGGACAGAAACAGTGTGTCTCCTGCAGCTTACTCTAACCCCTGCCTCTCTTCTAAATGCTGCTTGGAGACACTGCACTTGGAGACTCTGGGCATCTCTTTTTCCCCAAAGGATAGTAAGTAAGGTTCTCTCTTCCTGGTTTTTACCTTTTCCTTTTCTGAGGACAGGTAAAGAGTTGAGGGTAGGGAGGGTAAGTGAGAGTATACCATGGACAGGTGCAAGCGTTGAGGGGGAGGGGATCGACCCAGGGTCTCATGCATGCTAGACAAGTGCTCTGCCACAGAGAAATTCACCCCACCACCAGCCCTGCTAGAATATATTTAACCTAAGGATAAGGGTAGATTCAAGATCCTGGAGGCCATCACATCCCACCTCTGTTGGTTCCCATGTCCTGCCCCTTGTTGACTTGGCTCTCACATGCCTCTAGGGACAGAGGGTGTACCTGCTCCCTCACACTGGGATCACATTGTCCCTCAGAGCCTAGACTGTCGCAGCCAGCATGAAAAAGGCTCCACACAAGATTCCCACCTCCCACACTAAGTTCAAAACCAGGGTCTCAGAGCTCCTGCCCTACACCCGGGTCTCACCCTACAGTCTCCAATATCACCCTTTCTATCATGTGTTCGTGTGGCCCACATTCTTGCCTACTGAATACCAACAGCTGTGTCTGGGACCTGAGAACAAAGAGATACACAGTCTTTGCCTTAAACATCTCAAAAATAGATAGGAGGCAGGAGTTTGAAGAAGAGGGGGCAGCTGTCCACCCTGAGGATATGGGGGCACCATGTCAGAGAGTGTCTGGGTGAAGGTGTCAGGCAAGCTGTATCTTGTAGAATCAATAAGCAAGTTCTAGGTACTCGGGACACAAAGACAAAATACAGCAAAGAAAGAAGAAAAGTGAAGATAGAAAAGATGGGAGCTGATCTAGTGTAGGGAGGGGGAGTTGAGTAGGAGGGTACAGGATGTCACTTAAGAGCTCTGCAGGACCTTCCCAGGCATTCTGCTACTGTCAGCTATAATCTTCACAGGATGTGGCAGAAGGGTTGGCATTTCAAACAGAGGATTCCTGCTTGGTTCTTAACGATTCCTGCACACACTCTCCAACCCTCAGGCCAGGTCTTCTTGACTGCCTATGTCCAGATCTGCCTCAGAACTAGCCCCAAGCTGACCAATCTAGCTGCTAAAGAACATGTTCATTTAAGCGAACAAAGAGACACTGAGCTTAAACAGAGAACCTGACAGCACAGAATCACATTCTCCTGGACTCAGTATCTCTGGCAGAGGTTGCCAAGCCAGAACTGGGTCTGCCTAAAATGTGGGGAGGAGACCATACCCTACAAATCCATCCATTATAGATGCAATGGATGAAACCTAGTTGCAGAAATGCAACCAAGTTTCAGACATGCCCCAGTCCTCAACCAACCCCCATGAGCATGTAAGACACCATTAGTAGCTTTGGCCATGGGACTCCAGAGTCACAAGAACAACCATACCCCTCTTGATTAGGCAGCCCGTTCTCACACACCACCAGACTCTTCGACGCCTTTCGACCTTTGGCAGATGGGAGTTCATGGTTGTCTTGTATTCCCTTGAGAAACAGACACAGAATGTAAGCCAAAAGGGCTAGGCTGACATACCGGTATCAAGTATAACATGAAGGATAAATAAGCCTTCCACCTCGGAGCACCCCCAGGTCACAGTCTGGAGCCCTGGAGGTAGGTAGGTAGAGACTCCAATCTCCACTTATGACAAGAAGGAATAGAGACCCAGAGAGCTTGAGACACATTGGGGAAGACCCCAGTATAAGCACTGGAGACAGAAAGCACATTTAAGCCACCTGTCAATAGTCATAATAAAATGGAAGCCTCTGGAACCCAGACTCATTCCCCTGACCTTCAGGAAGGCTAAGCCAACCACTTGAGTTCCACCAACTTACCCGTTGTTTGATGGCTGCCATGACTTTCCGTAGGTCATGAGACGGGAGGGATTGCTTCAGAAATGCATCAAACTTTGCATTTGCCATCAAGATATTCACCATCTTCCGGCCATAAAACCTGCCACCGGGGAGAGAACAAATGAAGAAACAGCCACTGAGAGGCTAATAAATTCACTCTACAGCTTTATACAACTTTCCCAATTATAATAGGAGAGCTTTGCATACTTCTAATTAGGAAAGCAATCCCTATCCAGTTAAAAATTAGATTCATAAAAGAATAAACATCATCCATAATGCCATTACCAAGAGGAAATCACTATTAAATTTTTATATATTTTCTTAGGTTTTTTTCTATGCATTTACATTTTAATAGATAGCAGAACTCATAGGCAACTTGTTTCCAGACTTTTCACTTGCTTATTATTCATCTTCCCAAGCTATGTAATATTTTTCATATGTACCTTATTTTCAAGATTTTCTAAAATTTGTGTGTATGTATATTTGTCTAGGTATATGT
Organism: Grammomys surdaster; assembly: GCF_004785775.1. Lineage (NCBI taxonomy): Eukaryota > Metazoa > Chordata > Mammalia > Rodentia > Muridae > Grammomys > Grammomys surdaster. The sequence goes on along the minus strand of NW_021604762.1, from coordinate 1,212,946 downwards.
GTGTCTACAGGTACTGCAGAGTCCAATACACAATGCTGGAACTCCTGGAGTTATGGGTGATTGTAAGCTGTACACTGTAGGTACAGGGACTCGAATTTAGGTTCCCTGGAAGACTTCTCAAATGTACCCGACCACAACCTGCCTCAAAGCACAAGCAAGACACTATTGGCAGCTTTGGCCATAGAGATAAAAGCAGCCATACATCTCACTGGAAAAGTGCCCTTAACCACTAAGCCGTCTCTCCAGCTCCCATAAAGTATCTTTTTAATAGATATCCATTATAGCTATTATCCAGTATATCCAATATCCATATAGCTATATTTCCAATAGAGGAATATTTAATATTCTGCTGCATGGCTATCAGAAGTGTTCTTAACTCCCCCCCCACCCAGGTTTGGGACACTCAGAAGTCTGTGGAAAGGTATAGGAGGGGACTGTCAACTCTACCTGGTAAATAGTGCTGGCTGGGTACAAGAATCAAGGAGAGCTTGGGTTTGGGACTCAGTGGATGGATGGGAACTTACAAGTACACTAGGACTAGAAAGAAGGGGGTGGTGCCTTCTAAAGTCTACAACACAGTCTGACCCAACAGCCAGATACAGTTGGAGAATATAAGGCTGAAGGAAGCCAGAGGAAGGAGTAGGCTGTATTCAGGGCAATGTGAAAGGACTGGGCTTTGGCCTACAAGCAATGGGAAGCTGAGGAATGGCCAAATCGTCATGTTAATCTCCAGGCAGCAAAGATATCTTGTTTCCTATAACTCCAGGCCACTCCAACACACACATACACACACACACACACACACACACAAATTAAATTAAACTAAAAACAAAATCAATCTTCTAACTCTGACAGGAAGTGAATAGGGAAGGACAAGACTAGGGGCTTGAAGATCTGTCAGGAGGTCACCATCACAGATCGGGTATGATATGAAGTCCAGAAATAAGCAACAGAGTGAGAATAAGATGAGACCAGTTAGTTTCAAGAGCTGATAAAGGACTTGAAATGGAAGGATTTCAAAGCCTGGAGTAGACAGCACTTAGAATGATGTCTTACCCAACCTCAGAATCTGTTATTTATAAAATGTATCTCTATTTCCCATGAAGGAAAACCAAGGCAAGAAAGTGCTAGCGTTTCCACTGTCTTGGGTGCCACTGCCCATGTGTGGGGGCTTCCAGAGGAACAAAGGTCACATGACTTGTAGTCCTTGCTTTTCTCTTGCAAGCACTCTTCCCTGCTTTGCAAGAAAATGTGGGGTTTGGGTCATTCTTCTACCACAAAGTCTTGCTTTATTCATGTCTGACTGCTGTCATGCTACTTCTGTCACTACTGCAGCTGTGGTCTCAGTGCCAAGGGACTGTACTGCACTTCTAAGGCATTTGAGATAGAAATTAGCTCAGCACTCTCTCAACAGCACCCAAAGGGACTACTGGAAATAAACTCCCAGTTATCAACCGAGGAAAAGTTCCCAGCACCATTCCTACAGTACAAACTTTAATTACAAAGTTCCTACAATGAGCAACAGCTACTACCGAGTTTGCAATGTGCAGATAGAGAACAAAACCCAGATCACAGTCACTGGCCAGCCAACAGCAAGTGGGCAAGGCCTCCCACTAAAAGATGCGTACATGCTGGTTTCAAAAGATGCTATGATCTGGAGGACAACGTGGCTGGGAGGATTCAGTAAAGAATGGGAATCCCCATTTTGCATCTTGCATGACTTGGTGAGTGTTGGTGACTTTGAACAACATGGGGAATACACTCCAAGAAGGAGACTTGGGAAAAAGCAAAGAGTTCTTTTAAGGACACTTTAAAGATGGGAGTGGGACATCTGGGAATGGATGTCCTGGTGAAATTAGAGAAAAGAGATTGATGTGGTGGTAGGAGAGCCAGAGAAAGGAGATATGGTGGTTAGCTTTAATTGTCACCTTGACATAATCTACAGTCGCCAAGAAATCGAGTCTCCATGAGAAGTGATCTAGACTAGGTTGGCCTCTGAGGACATTCTTAGTTGAGTTCATTGAGACAGGAAGACACATCTGCAATGTGGCTCATCTTACAGGCCCTAGCCTGAGTGACAGGAGAGAGCTGGCTCAGCAAATGCATGCACACATGTACTAACTCATTGCTTTGTGCTCTTGACTATGAGTGTAAGGGAACTCTGCTTCAGGTTCCTCCTGCCCTGACTGTCCCACAGTGATGGACTGTAACCTAGAATTTCTAGCCAAAAACAAACAAAAAAAATGCCTTTTCTTCTTTGAGTTGTTTGTGTCAGAGTATTTTATCACAGAAACAATCAATGAAACTAAGGCAGAGGACTAATGTCATTACACAGTCACCTCCAGATGATAGGAAGAATGGAGAACTTGCCCTAAGGAGTGAGGAGAAGCAGGAAGGCCTGAGCTCCAGATACTAGAGTACCACAAAGGAAAATAAAAAATGGTGAGCGCCATCCAGTGAGCAATTAGGTCTAGCAAGATCTTAGGTCTTGATTTCCATCCCTCCCACCCAACTGTCACGACAACCCCTAGCTTGCCTCTACAATATTCTTCAGTTCAATGAATGGCACCACCACTGACCCAGCTATTCAGTTTAAAACCTACAAACATCTTTGGCTTTGATGTATCTTTGAAACCCTCACAGCCCATATCTTGATGGCTCTGCCTTCAAAACAGACCCAATGCCCAACCCATCTCCTGGCCCAGCCTCCAGTATCTCCCACCAGGATTATGGAATCACCATAGCATATGGAATCACCATCTGTCTGCCATCATATGAAAATCAAAGCCATCAGAGAAACAACCCAGAAGCACTGGGGGACTTCACTTCCTCCTGTTAGATCCATTGAAAAAAAAGGAGGAAAAGAAGGAAGAGGTAGGTATTGGCAATCATTGGCCAGATCAAGGGGAGGTAGCAGCTCAGGCATCAGGGAGGTTCTCAGGGGAGACACTCTGGGTCATCCAGCAGGGCCACTGGAGAGTGGGTGCCAGTGCAGTGCTGGATTTATTCCAGAAGGTTCCCACTCAGCAGACAAAAACATCATGTGCGACACCCTGTGCAGTGGAGGAGACAGAAGGGCAGATACTTCAGTCTTCCAGGGAGCACTGAGGTATGAACAGCTCATGTGACCAACACCTCTACCCCACTAATTAGGGAGGGGAGTGGGACCTCTAAAGCAAAGCCTGGTGGCCTTGACCCCCTGAACCATACTCCCCATTCTCTGAAATAAAGGCACTAGACCATCAGCCTCACATCCAAACAGATGCAGTGACAACATCCCAGAAAGTAAGAGGGCAGGATCAACTGAGCCCCAGCTCTGGTTTTGGGAGACAATCAGCCCCTCCTGTGCTTTTGCTTCAAGCCCCACCCTCACATGTGCACACAGACAGGCAGACAGACACACACACATACACACACACATACACACACACATACACGCACACATTTTTAAATCCTCCAGAACTCTCCCGTAACACAGCCTGAAGTCCAGCTTTTGACCTTGCTCTCCAAGATCCTTCGTGACCTGTGTGTGCCTACCATGAGCTAGTGTTTCTCCAAGCCTGGCCATCCTTCTTGTCCAGTCTGTTTCAATCCTGGGGACTTTATACTGTTTCCTTTGCCTGGATTACATGCTTAGAGCCTGAGAGAACCTGCTCCATCAACCTGTCCCTGCAGTTACCCTGGCCTCAGCCCCAAGACTCATCCCTGCATCCCCCACTCCATTTTGTTGGGTTATTTTTGCTTTTGTGCCCTGTATCTATAACCTAAACTGTTCGTCATACTTATTGTCTGTTGTACATCTTCCTCAAGTAGGAGGCAACCTTCAACACAACTGAGGCCTAATTTTTCCTATTCATTCTCATATGATTACTTAGTAAAATGAGTGCTCAGTAAACACCTTTGCAAAAACAGCCGAATAGTCTGAGACTGAAGCTGGGGCAGATGGACACAAGAACCCTACTGCAAGGAATGGAGGAATAGAAGGTAAGAAAGAGAGGCAGAGGTCCCTGAGCACTGCCTAGACAGGCTGGCCATGACACCGGAGGGAACCGAGAACACAGCTGGAAGGAAAGAGTCCACCTCTATCTATCTGATTGCCCGTTTGCTAAACTCTGCGGACACTGAGCTATGAGGCCAAGACCTGACCAGTGGCTTGTCACCTTGGCCACGCCCAGTCCCGAGTCCTGACCTACCTGGTGTCTTGGTTAGAGTCCTGAGCCAACCTCACCAAGTTGTGCACCAGCATGTCTGTGTTGTCTCTGGAGCCTGAGAGAAGCTTCTCTGCTCCGATCTGCTCCAGGACGGCCGAGAGATGCTTGGCAGTACATTTCCGGACTAGGGGGTTCCGGTGGCTAAAAGGAAACAACCACAGTCAAGAGGTTGGTCCTAGGGTGGGGATGTGAGGGCCCCAGACTAACACACATACAGATCTGTAGCTGTAGACCCACGTTCAAAGCCTTCCTCACATGACTGGGGCAGGAGGTTGGCCTCTGAGGAGTCATTCCCAACGACAAGGCCAAGGTTGACCATAGAATCAATGGGAGTGGGAAGAACAGCTTCATGAAGCCATGTGATCATCCCCAAAGGGGCCTGTACACACCATTTCCAGGACATTTGTGAACCCAGGCACTCCTGTCTATACATGAGTGTAGCCATCTTCCACCCAGGAAACCCCTTCCCAATCAATGTCTGCTCTTCCTTCTCTAGTCCCACAGGTAGAATCAGATGCTCTCTGAGTTGGCACTTGCTTGGTCCCCTGGTAAGTGTAGTTGTGTTCTTATATCCCACCCCCCAGTCAGGCTGCCAGGTCCCTGGATCGGGAGCCACGTCATCCTCTGTTGAATCTCCCAGATTCATGCTGGTGCTAAGCACTTGAGTGATGCTTAGTGACAGTTGGGTACACTTTTGGTTATTTAATGAGTGGAACCTGACCTCTGGTGAGAGAGACCCATTAACTGTTGCCTCTCTCAAAACAAAGCATCTGTGCCCCCTGTGCCCAGGCAGCACTGACATGCTCCACACAGAAGCATCCATGGTGCCCCCACCGTTGTGCACACAGTAGGGAACACCAGTTCCCTCCCTACTCAGTGTCATCCACAAATGCACATGTTGGGTCTAAAGCATAGTGTGCACATAAGGAAAGAGACTCGGAGACTCAAGCACATAAACCCTGTGCTGGGCATCTGAAGACAGTCTACCCTGGTCCTTGTTGTCACTGGTCAGTTGTCACACCCTATGTTAGGTGCCACACCAGGGTCATCTTACCCATCTCCCGCCAACCGTGAGCTGCTGCCGCCATCATACTACAGGAGAGGAAGCTGAGGCATAGAGAAAAACTCTAGCAAAGACACCATTTCTCCCAAGTTCATTCAGCCACAGCCAGGGTTCAGTAATGTCAGGTAAAGCAGGCACTGTTCTACAGGCTGTCTCATGAAGCAAGTCATTGACACTTCAGAGCCTCCATCAGCTGAGGCGGCAAAGGCCCAGAGAATTCAAGTCATGGCACCCAGGAGCCGCCAATACTTTGCAACAGTTCCTGGTACAATAGCCAGGGTCTGCTGGCAAGTGCAGTGGGCTCTAGGTAGGCTGAGAAGTGCACGCCTCAGTGTGGTGAGTGACTTACAGAAGCTGGGAGGTATTTAGTTTTGTGGAAGGAAGGACTTGGGAAATGCCTTTGGCTTTGCTAATGATTCAGTTCTGACTTAAAGGGAAGTAAATCTGGGCCTAACAGTAGCTCACCTCCCCCTGAGAGAGGCCAGTTTTGTCCAGTTTTGTTCCTGGCTCCTCTAGCTGGTCCACATTTCATCATAAAGAAACATAGCTCCCCTGAGAGGGGCAGGAGCCCCCAGGGCACAGCTGAGGCTGCTTCTACAGCCCTGTCTCCCAAGCATTACCATGACCACCATGCATTTTCCAGCCTAAGCAGACAACAGCATCCTTTCCTTCCAGCCATGCTTATCCCATTCTCTGAAGACTGCCTAGGAAAGATAGCAGGAGCCCTCAGGATACAGAGTTTTGTTCCCTCTGCTAAATGTGTAAGGCATTTTTGGTGAAGCCTGGTGTGGATGCCTCAGCATATCTCTCTCTCTCTCTCTCTCTCTCTCTCTCTCTCTCTCTCTCTCTCTCGCACGCACGCACGCACACACACACACACACCATACCAAAAGACCCTCTAGAGCCACAGGTTTGGCTTCCTTCCTCCCTGTCCCTCTCTCCTCTCCTTCTCTGCTCATTCCATATGCCAGGACCTCTCCCTTGACACACACATACCCAGACAGCACATACAAGACACCTACAGATATGAGGGTCACCAGTGTCCCCTGACACACAGGGACAGCACATACTAGACACCCGCAGATGTGAGGGCCACTAGTGCACGGGCAGGAGTCACATTTTCCACCATGGCGCCCAGAGCCCGGTTGACTGCCCGCTGGATGAACTCGCTGGTGTTCCCCATCTTCTGCAGAAGGCAGCGGACAATCTCCTCAGCCTCCTGGTCCATGCTCTTCTTCAAAGCTCGGAAGAGGTCTCCCAGGGTGCTGATGGCCAGGCGGGATACCTTGGAGCGGAGGTTGGTAACCTTGGAGAGAGAGGAGAAGGGACCTCTAGGTCAGCTGTACCTTCCCAAGGACTCTGAAGACACTGTGTGGCCCCCTCTGCCACTTCCTCATCCTTTGCCACGGTGGAGTTAAAAGACCTTCAGCATCTTTGGGCAGAACAGCCCATGCTGTCATTATCATACCCACTTTGCTATTATTGGAACTAGTAATTCCATTTTCAATATGGTCTGAAATTTGTACATTTGCTTTAAATTTGACATGGCCCCCACAGGTCCATGCTGTGAACACTTGTTCCCCCAATTGGTGGTGCTGCCTTAGGCCGATGGGGAACTTTCAGGAGGTGAAGCCTAACCAATGTCGGTCACCAGGGGCAGCCCTTTGATGCTCCAGCCTGACCTGTTTCCACACGGGGCTCTCTATTAGCTGTGTCTGCTATTGTGTGAACAAGGTGCACAGTATACTCCTACCACTATTCCCTGTTGCCACACCTTCCCGGCCATGGTGGGCTGAAAGCCCCCTGAATCCGTGAGCCAAAATAAATCTTTCCTCCAGGTGCTTTCCAGAGTTTTGCCAAGGTACTGAGGAAAGAATTAATGTAGCAAACTCACAGAAATGGCCCACTCTGCTCTTCACACCACACTCATGCTGCAGAGGCAGAAACCAACCCTCAACCACATGACATGGTCCAGCCAAGTATCAACAAACATGTCCTCTGCATGGCAACCCTCCTACCCTCGCTAGGACAGTCTGTTCCCAAAGCTGTAGACTGGCCTCTGCTGGGATCAAGCTCATGTTACTGTCTTTCAGGGCAGGACCTAGGCCGAGATCCAAGCCTTGGGAAATCACAAGCCCTGAGGTTGAGAATCGACCCAGAGTACTCCATCCTTCTTTAGATGTTACAAGAACAGAGACAATGGACAGCGAGAAATGGGAATGCACGACTCCAAATGTTTCAACTCCCAGATTATAAGATTAAGAAAGCCCAGTTCTCAGTGCTGGTATTTGAGGGATGGGGAGTGAACTCCACTTCAGTGGCCAGAGGCTGATGGATATGCAGAGGCAGGCTCCAGAGAGCCATGGTCTCTCCTGGCTACTGTGTAACTCACCCGAACAGCTAAGACAGGAAAAGAATATGTATGGATTAGGGGAAGAGGCAAAGTACACAAGCTGTGGGTAGGCCTCACCTCCGCAGTCACTGCCAAGGACACATCATGCAGTCGTATACCGAGGACCTCCGAGTGACAAGCTGCCAGGTGCTGGATGTTCACCAGGCCCTTCTCCTTCATTTGCCTGAGAAGCAAGGCCAAGCCTGTCACAGGGGGGGAGGAGGGAGGCGTCCTGTTTCTCAGCAGACAGCTCCCAGCAGGGTGTGATTCCAAGGCCTCAGAAGCAAGGTTTCTAGGGGTGACACCCTGGCATGGAATCCTAGCTAGCTGGTCAATGCAAGCTGTTTTATGGACTCTTGGCTGGCCCTCTACTCTGGCTGCCCAGGATCTATTTGAGTCTTTGATACAAAGTAGACAATGCCAAGAAGTTGCTTAAAATGGGGGCTAAAGATTCTGCAAGTGTCCTAGGTCACCAGTCACTGCTTCACTGGGGACCAAGACCATTTGTCTCATTCACATCACGGGAGGAGGGGACCCTCGTATTAAACTTGATTTACATAGGGATATATCTTTGTAGGAGGATGCTTGCCTAACATGCACAAGGTAGTGGGTTTCGTCCCCAGCACCACATAAACTGCATGTGGTGGCACCTGCCTGTCATCCCAGCACTCGAGAGGCAGAGGCAAAAGGAGCAGAAGTTCAAGGTTGTTCTCGCCTCGTTCAAGAACAGTCTGGGATACATGAGACTCTGTTTTCAAACACATAAATTAACAAACTTGATCTAGAGAAATAAAGCTCTGACCTTCCCCGTTCTCTTTGTTCTGTATTCAGATTCCTACCATCCGTGCCTGGCTCTAACATGTCACAGAACAGTGCACAGGCAGACTCAGAAGGACCCAGGGCATGTACAAGAAGTGAGAGATACCAAACATATGAACCTACATATGTGCGCGCATGTGTGTGCGCACACACACACTTCTTCCATGGTAACAGACCCTAGGGGTGAGGGAATAGGGAAGTTGAGGGCAGGAGATCTTCTGTAGCCCTCCTAAATACCACCCTTACACAGATAGAGCCACAGGACGTACAATGAAGGCACCTCCTCACCAGTCATTGCTGTTGAGGCACTGGAGGGCATCTGTCAGCCCCAGCTCTGGGTTGGAGAAGGGCCTCAACTCCCTGAGAGTCCGAAGATCCATCTCCTCCTCCTCTTCCTCCCACTCAGGGGAGCCCAAGGTAAGCACGGCTGGTAATGAGTTAGCTGTATTCAAGGGAGACAGCAAGCATCACCCAGCAGGACAGAGAGGACACACACACACACACATACACACACACACAGAGCCATTTCTTCACACATGGAGTCTGATTCTCAGTGCAGCCACACACACAGGGAGAAAAGCCTGGAGGCTGCAAAGCCAGCAGCTATACTTCACTTGCCCTGACTTCCCATCTATTCACACCAGTGCCAACCTTGTTACATTAGGAACACACTGCCAGCTGGGCATCATATGGAAGCTGCTGAGTCTGTGACTCACCTCCAGTTCTCTCCTACCTTGGTTGGGATACGGACCAATGAGCAGTTAATAGACTCCTTGCTCACTGGGTAGCACTCTTAGCTCACTTTTCTCCTTCAATCCTACCATCCTTCCTCTGTGAGATGCCTGGCCATGGAAGACCTCATGGGCAGATAGCTGAAGGAAGGCAGGGGACAGGGAAAAGCACTGGAGGAGACTGTCACCTGCAGGGTCAAGATGTCACCACACTTTCAGGAACTGCCAAAAAATGGAAGAGCATGGCTGGGGTGTGGCTCAATGATAGAATGCTTGCCTAGCATGTGTGAGGCTCTGGGTTCAGTCAAGACAGACAGACAGATGACAGACAGACACACAAAATGCAGAAAGAGTCAGAGACAGAAAAAGACAGACACACAGAGAAAGACACAGAGACAGACACACGGAGAGAACAGAACATGTTGTCTTTCTTGTGAATAGATTCTAGAAACATAAAGTTCTAGAACAGGAAGGAGTTTCAGAAACCCGACATAGTCCCTTAGCTCCTCCGATACGTAGCCAGCACTGGGTTCTCCTCCCTCCCGTGCCTTCCCCCTTCCTGGCTAGTTCTGCTGTAAGGCATCCTTGGATCCCTCCTCCCAGAATGACTTTCACTATAGTATACCCAGGAGATCCTGACCCTGGATATAGTGTGTATGTGTGTGTCTGTGTGTGTGTGTGTGTCTGTGTGTGTGTGTGTGTGTGTGTGTGTGTGTGTGTTTTACTGGAGATTGAACTCATAATCTTCGAATACACCAGTCAAGAACTGCACCACTGAGTTCCAGGAGATCCTGACCCTGGATATAGTGTGTGTGTGTGTGTGTGTCTGTGTGTGTGTGTGTGTGTGTGTGTCTGTGTGTGTGTGTGTGTGTGTTTTACTGGAGATTGAACTCATAATCTTCGAATACACCAGTCAAGAACTGCACCACTGAGCTTATCATCAGCCCTGTCTTTACTTTATCTCTAAAAAAGGTCTCACTAAATTGCCCAGGCTGGTCTTACTCATTGTGTGATGCAGCTGGCCTTGAACATTCAGTCCTCAGCCTCCTGGATATCTGAGAGGATAGCCCTGTACCATCACTATCACTGGGATAGTAGCCAGCCTCCAACTGCCCTCCCTACCTCCACATCACCCTCCAACATCTTTCTCTCCCATCTAGAATTTAAGCACACATTCAGACACAGAAGGCCCTGCAGAGGTCACTTCAGCTTCTAGTCTCTAGGGTTTGGGTTGACTCTATCTTGGCCTGCCCTAGTTCACCAGCCTCTCCACAGTGCTCATAAGTATGTCTTCCCACAAGTGGTCCAGAATCTTCCATGCACTGCACACAGGAGGAAAGAATCAAGGAGATGAAGGCAAGCGTGTCTCCAGGTACCCGGTCTCCTGAGACAGGCTGCAATCTCATGGAGTTAATTAGGGACATAAAGACAACGAAGTTCCAGTCCTGAAATTCCATCATTTTCAAACTGACCAAAAATTAGGTGCAGATGTCACTGATAAAGCAATGTTAGGGACACTCGAAGGAAAAGCAATGTTAGGGACACTCACAGGACTGTCAAGAGCATAAGAGGATTCAGACTCATCCTCCAGGGAGGTCATGAGAGGAAGGCATTGCCTTTTCCTAATTTTACCCATCTACACTCACAACGTGTGTGTGTGTGTGTGTGTGTGTGTGTGTGTGTGTGTGTGTGTGTGTGTGTTGAGAGAGAGAGACAGAGAGACAGACACAGAGAGACAGAGAGATAGCAGAGAAACAGACAGAGACAGCCAGAGACTTAGTTAGAGACAGTGAGAGAAAGTCAGGCCTTACACATGCTAGACAAAATGTTCTACCACTAAGCCAAAGCCATAGCTAACCATATCTTTTAATTACTTATAATTCTCACCTATTTTGCACTTTCTTCAAATCAAGACTCTTTCTAGATCCTAAATACATTTATTTTAAAGGGAATTTTAGGTCACAATCACAGGTAAACTAGTATTACTTGTGACAGACTATGGTGTTTATAATAAAAGGAGATTAGTCTTTAAACCCCCAGCTATGAAAATTTCAGCTAGCTTATGAAGCCTCTGAACCTAAACATGGGTCCCTTTGTTAAAACAAAAACTAAAACAAAGATGAAAGGTAGAATGGTGCACACACCTGTATCCTCGCCCCTGAGAGGCTGGGGGGAAAGATCAAGGGCTACAGAGTGAGACCGGCACAGAAATGACAAGAATATAAGACCATAGATACTGAAGAAGAATCTCAACTTAAGGCTTGCTATTTGACACAACCAAAAAGATACAAAGAATGGAAAACACAAATCAAAAACACTTTTAATACCAAACCTCTGCTTCACCTGACCACCATTATCTGGCATATGACAGAAAAAGGAAATATGAATCAGAATGATCAGTTTCAACCTTTAGGTTTAAAAATAAAAAGTCTTTTCAAATGAAGGAACACTAGAATGCCTGAGAGGAAGAAGAAGAAGAAGAAGAAGAAGAAGAAGAAGAAGAAGA
>NW_021604762.1:1186677-1201124 GCF_004785775.1 Grammomys surdaster | reverse complement strand
AGGAGGAGGAGGAGGAGGAGGAGGAGGAGGGGGGGGGGAGGGGAGAGGAGGAGAGGGGGAGAGGAGGGAGGGGGAGAAGGATGGAAGGAGGAGAAGGAAAGGGAAGAAGAGGAAGAGGAGGTAGGACTCCTTTAAAAGTGAATGGAATGTCCCCTGGTTCCTTGGCATGTCCCCTGATGTCTCCTTGCTAGATCTTGGATTCCTTGGTCCCAGCCAGCCCTGTCCAGTCCCAACAGTACGAAGTCACAGGCAAGCATCCAAAATCTTCCCAGAGCTCCCCTTGGAAGTAGTTCCTTGGCTGTATCTTTGGTCCTCATATACTGATGACTTCTCTAGGACATGTCACAGTAGGCTAGCAGAACTGCCTAACCATCTACTGAGCAACATGACAAAGACAGGTAGCCAGGGTCCCCCTGACCACATCCCAGAGCACCCAGAGGTGGCCCAGAGAGAGGTCAAGTCCCACCTGATGCATGTCGGGCAAAGCCAGGCTCCTGCTTGCTGACAGGGATGCTAGGCAGGGAAGCTCGGTTAGCCCGCTTCCTCTGGAGGACTCCTATATTGTTTCTTCGTGGGCTGCTTATCCCAGTAGGCTCTGACAGGGTTCCACTGCCCCGCAAAGGAAGGAGACCTGTGGGAAAAGATCCTGGACTAAGCAGGTCCTCTGCATTCCTGGCATGACATTTCTGTGGGAATGGGTGTATCGGTAGGTGACAAGGGATGATTCTCTGTCCTGTCTCAGGATGGGGAAGGGGAGGAGGTATGGGAAGCTCATCTTCTGGAAGGTTGAGAGCCCATGAGTTGTCCAGAAAGCTTTCCCATTGGAGACACCCACCCAATGCATCAGTACCTTCCTTTGCTGAGGTTCTCCATGTGCCTAAGCCCTGGGAGGCCAGTTCTCGCTCCCGCTCTGGCTCCTTTGCCCTCCGAAGCAGCTCCATCTCCTTCATCTGCTTCAGTCGCATTTTTTCCTGTGCAGACTTGGAAATGGTGACTTGGACCTGGCACAAGGTCAAGGAAATATCTATTAACCTTGAGAACCCAACCAGTCTTTCTACACTTTCACTCATTTAGTCGTGAAACGTAAGACTGCCTTCCACATGTCAGCCACGTTCCAGAGGGAACAAAAAAGAGCTAAGTCCTGATGTCCTGGGAGCTTCACGGAAGGGGTGGATGTAAATAGTCAATCTGCCTGTAATGTCATATGAGATATGCTAGGAAAAAAGTAAGGCAACGAGAAGACAGCTTTAACTTCATGGAAGGAACCCCTTAGATAAGGGACTCCCTTCAGCATGAAATTTAAGTGGAGATACAAATGAAGACAGGCAACAGGCCACACAGTTTTGAGGAGATAAACATGTTAGCAGAAAAGTGACTACAAAGTCTCTGAGGAGGGGTGTGTCCAGAATAAGTGGGGAGCACTGAGTTAAAGCAAGCCAGGAACTGGCAGGATTTATTTTACACTGACTTCTAGAGCCAGCAACAAGGGGTTCCAACTTTTCATCAGGATGTAAGAGGCCATTTAAAGTATTGAACAGAGGCGTAACAGGATCCAACTCTTTCACTTGGAGAGAGCAGTTTCTCCAAAAACTGTGTTTTCATAACATTTTATCTTTAAATTGATTGATATTCTTCAGAATTTGTGAGGGTTGGAGAGATGCCTCAGCAGTTAAGAGCACTGACTGCTCTTCCAGAGGTCCTGAGTTCAATTCCCAGCAACCATATGGTGACTTACAACCATCTGTAATGGGATCTGTTACCCTCTTCTGGTGTGTCTGAAGACAGTGACAGTGTACTCACATACATAAAATAAATAAAGGGAATATTTTTATTCCTGCCCATCATGTTAAACCTTGTCTTTAACAATATCAACATGTTGGCAGCCAAAGTACATGGCTTGAAACTGAAAATGGACCCCCAGAAAGAGTTACTAAATTAACAGGCTGGCAAGCCAAAAATGGGTAAGATTCTGCACAGAGCCTTACCAACCTAAGACAGAAGTGCATTGCTTTTGCTAATGCATATTCCACAATGGGTAAGGAAGGCATTCTTGGCAGAACAACCTAAGACAGGCTCAGTCTTGTTTATGAAATAAAAAAGGGGGAGAGGCAGAGAGCTTTTGGGGCTGCTTGGCAAAAATCTGACATAGGCCAAGGACAAGGAAATGGACTTCAGGCAGGAATCTAAATATTAGGCTAGAACAAGGAAGTAGACTTCAGACATGAAAATGACGTTGGACTAGGACAGGGAAGTTGGTTCAGATATTTTGGTCATCCTGATAAACCCTTAGAAACAGTGATCACAGGAGTGATCATGGGACTTTGTTTATTGCCTTGCTTGTTCTTTAATTATTTGTGTTTATTGTCTTGTTTGTTCCTTGACTATTTACATCTATTGTATTGCTAGTTCCTCAACCTAGAACTGGCCTTAATACTTGCATATAATTAAAATGATATAAAAGCAAAAAGGAGGAGGGGGGATGGGATGGAGGGTTCTAGAGAGGAGAAATGGAGAAAGGGGATGGCATCTGAAATGTAGACAAATAAATATCCAATATAAAAATCCTACATTTATAAAAAGTTGTGAAAATGGAGCCAAGTGTAGAGGTACATACTAGACAGATCTCTGAGTTCAAGGCCAGCCTGGTCTACAAAGTGAGTTCCAGAAAGAAGAAGAGGAGGAGGAGGAAGAGGGAAAAAAAAGAAGTTGTTGTTGTTGTTGTTGTTGTTGTTGTTGGGATGAGAAGCCCCTTTATGCAGCCTCCACCAATGATGTTATCAACAACCATAGAACACTTTGACTTCTGTTTCCCAAAGATCATGCTGACCATTGCATAGAGAGAATCAAGAACATGGAAAGCCATGAGGGAATAATGGGACATCCATGCAAGAAGTGGGGATGGCGGTGGACTAGGGTAAAGGGACAGTGGAACACAAAAGCTGTTTGCAAGTAGGGTTGGTTCTGCTGATACACAGATTAGGGAAATAGATAGAGAGAGGGAAAGAGAAGCCAAAGGTGGGCCTGAGATTTTTAGCCTGAGCGGCTAGGAGTTGCCACTCACTGGTAGAGACCTTTTGAGTTACAGATGCAAATGTAGACGTTCTAGACATGGTAGACTCAGAACCTAATTAGATATTTAAGAGAGATTCTGAAGGGGAGGTGCAGTGAGGACTTTGACAGTCTTTAGCCTACAGTACTTTAGACACAGCAGTTGGTGCCACGGACTAAACACACTTTCTGAGATAATTGAGTAACCCAGGCACAAGAGGACTGAGTCCTGGGGTCCTTGGTGTCTACAGGTCAGGAAGATGGAGGGGTATGCAAAGGAAGGAGGGGATGAACTGGCCTTAATGAAAGCCTAGAACATCTCCTTTCTCACTTGTGTCCCTAGGCGGAAAGTTCAGAAAGGACAAGTCAGAAGCTGAATCAAAATCTGGTGCAAGGCAGAGGAGGATTGAGATGTGACATTTGGGACCTCAGTGAGGACTGAGGCCAGTGTGGAAGAGGCCAACAGAGAGTCATTGGGCTGCTGGGAATGCCCCGTGTTCCAGCAGCATGTCACTGATAAAGGGCAACAGCCAAAGGCTGATACCGGAGCACTGGGTGGGTGGAGCCAGATCAGGAGATGGTAGTGAGCAAGCAGGACCTTGGAGTTGAGATAATGTGTTTAGGACAAAACAACTTGTGGTGTCCAGGCCTGTGGAATGACTGTGGAGTGAGTGGCTGAGGCAGGCTGTAAGATAAAGTCATATCACACATAGAATTTTCATGGCCACCCTCACTAGAGCCTGGCTCTCATGTTGTCAGCAAGGCATCTGTGTCTGTGATATAGCCCACGCTCAGGGCAGGCCTTCCACATCGGCTTCAGAGCTAAGCTGCCATGCCTGTTTCAAAGGAAGAACACAAGGATCCCATAACAATGACCATGTATGACTAAATTTATCTCAATCAGGGAAGAGAAGCCACCTTCCCAAGGTCACCTTCCAAGTGCAAGGTATTTGTCAGCCTGTCAAGAACAGCTTTGGCCCATCAGCCTCTGAGTCAGCTGCCTCTCTGCTGCTATCTTGGGGGTCAGTTCAAATTACTCAGCCTGGTTCAGCTAAGCCTCTGTCCTCTTTCCAGCATCCTGTTCTCCTCCAGCCCACGTGTGACCTCCTGTCCTTCCCCACTCCTTCCACCTGCCTTCCTCCTTGTTCCTGGTCCTCACCCTCAACCTCCGCTTCCTTCTTGTTTCTCTACATTTTGGCAGCCCTCCTCCCCAAACTGCCCACAGATGCTTGGAGAAACATCCTTGGCAGTTCTTGACTCTGCCTCATTCCCCATCAGCTGGCTGGCCACGCACAGCAGATTTTAGAAGCGTGCTTGCATCCAGACAGTTGGACCTCAGCTGCTTCCTCCTCCTGCTTCCCTGGTACCTTGGTGCTGGACTCCCTCTGGTCTTCTTCGTTCGCCAGGGAGCGGGTTTCTTTGGCATGGCTGGAGAATGATGTCAGAGTAAAGGCAGACTGTGATGAAGCCAGTGACGCTGGGGTGGCTTCAGAAGACTTGGCTTTGACAGCTGGGACCAAAGGCTTTGGTGCTGGAGAAGTCAAGAGGAGGGACAGAGCTGAAGACAGTGGCACCGTGGGCTATCAATGGGTCCCTGACCCTGTGCCTGATGGATTTTACAGTACAAGCCCTCAACCTTCAGTCCTTCTGGCTCACACTTCCCTAATGGGGAAGTTAGATATTCTTCAGAGTAGCATTGCCAGGGATGTCAAGGACCATGTCATACTCCAACCACTCACTCATTCACTCACTCACTCATTCATTCAGAAAGCAAGAACTGCACATTTTATTCTAAGTGGGCAGAGAGTGGGATATCAGTGAAATAAAATAATCCTGCCAAACGTTTATACCACTCAAGCAGAACTAGAAGGAGCCTGAGAATTTTTGAACACTAGTCCTATCCTCTCACTTCACAGATGGAGAAACTGAGGCCCAGCAACCTTCTTTTCCAAACAACAACAACTCCATAGCAGCTCGGCATCACTCTGCATTTTCCCAGTCTTTCGATTTAAAGGAACATTTTAAAGCAGAGATAGAACAGGAATGAGTTCCTTAATTTCCTCCTGCCCCTAAATTTGGATGTTCACCATCTCAAAAGAGCCGGCTCACCAGAGGTTCATTGAGATTGGGGCTGCCATCTGGGGATGCTCGGGACAGGAAAGGGCATTTTGAGTATTTGTATCTACATGGTTCTTTGGTCATCATTTCTTTATGAAGGGTTCCTCTGTTTGTGGCAGGAGAAGATGCAGATGTTCAGGGGTCAACTGCTCAGAGTGAGGTCTGTGAGAACACCACAAGATTGGAGACAGCATGGCAGCCCTTATAGTGACTATTGGGCAGTGTCACCCCGACTGACAGCCAGAGACAGACTGTGCTCGAAGATTTTTCATATATCCAATTTCTTACCCACACCCCCAAGGGACACCTAGAAAGCCTTGTCTGAGCAGGCTGTCCCTGTTTATGGACACCTGGTGACATGGTCTCCTAGACCAAACCCCCATACCTGCCATCTGAGGGCTAATACATAAGGACATACGGGGCACATTCCACACAACTGAGCCAGGGAGACAGGAGAGGTACCTGCCTTTGAGGTGTAGCTGCCAGCCTTGCCTCTCAGACCCAGCTCAGAGAGTCCAGGTCAACAGCCTGTCACTCTGCCAGCCACCTCACTTGCTGAGCTGATAAGTCAGGGACCTGCCAGGGAGTCAGTCACCCTCCCTCCAGTCAGCTCTGTGCAGTCTGAACTCAGAGTGCCCTCACAGGCTGTGGCCTCTTCCTGCCCTCTAGTTACTCTCCAGACACAGTACAGCTTCCCTTCATCCCAAGGTCTCTCCCAAGCAGCAGATTATCAGCCCAGGAGGGATGACCTTCTACATCCATTCCTGTCCCTTCTCCCTCCTCCTTCTAGAAAACTGCCCTTCCCCCACATCTACTCTTTGTTTGGCCCTGCTCCCCTGACCTTTGAATCTGCTGAGAGTAACTGCCCAAGGCGTATGAGGAGTGGTTTAATATCTCACTCTGTCCAGTGATGGCATCTCTATATGCTTTACACAGACTAAGAAGCCTGTGCTTACTGTGTGTGTCAGGCCCAATCTTTCCACTGTGCAACTCTGGATGCAGGTCTTGCCAAGCTGCTTAACAGGCTCCAAGAGCAGCACTGTGAGCTTGCTGAGCCTCAAGGTAGCCTGAATCAAACTACTCAGTCTGAGTCACCTGGTTCATCAAAAAGGAACAGCATCCCTCTCTCATCTGGACCATCATGTGCTATGTGAATTGGTGTGCATCCTGGTGCTCCAAAGAGTGGGTGCCGATAAGTACCGTTGCCTTCCTGGTCCCTGGCACAGGCTTATCACCACTCTAACGTGGGGTGACTTCAGCTTCTCCATCGATCTGTGAAATGAGAGGCCTGGCCCGAGAGCCCTCAGGTCTCCCCTGGCCTAACTCCATAAACCAGAACACGGAGGCAAAGAAACAGAATCGAGATGAGTCCTCATGGGAATACGTACCCAGAGATTTAGGGGTCTTTTCCAGAGGCCCATTCTCACAAGTCAATCTTAAAAGGAAGAGAGAGAAAAGAACTGTGTGAGACCCAGTTATCCAGAGACACCAGGGCCAGAAGCCTGGGGTTGCTCCAAGGTGGGAGATGGTGAGAGGGACAAAGAGATGAGCTAGTTTCCCTGTCAGAGTGGCAGAAGGTATAGCTCCTGATAACAAGATTGGGCTGATTGATTATCAGCCAGGCCATCCATGCTCAGGGCTAGGCAATTCCCTGGCTGTGCAAACATCTATTCCCTAGGTAGTAACAGCAGCCATATGAAAACTGCTGTCTTAGGTTAGACCCATGCCTTTGACTGTAGCATGGCCGATGGAGGACCTGGATTTCTCCCCTCAGCTCCTGCCACAGCCTTGGCCCATGCTACATACAAGTGTGCTAGCTGCTTAGCCACCTCACCTCCCCACTGCTTCCCATGCTTTTTAAAACTTGGATGCATATGTTGTCCATGCCTGGCTGTGTTGGTGTTTTGAGGGGCAGTACATGTATGGCAGGTGCACATGCAAATGTGTGTGCATGTGTGTGAAGGCCCAAAGTTAACGCTGAGTGTCTCCCTCCATCTGTCCCCTATGTTTTGAGACAGGCTCCCTCACTGAGCCCACAATTTGCTGTTCCAGCTAATGTGGCTATGCAGCTTGCTCTAAGGATTCCATTTGCACCTCTTACACACTGGGATCATAGATAAGTCCAGATGGCCATCAGCTTTCAAGTGGTTCTAGAGACCCAGATCTCGTGCACGCACTGCATAGTTTGCCTGCCAAGCCACCTCCCCATCCCCACAGTGGCCTTCTAACATCAGAGCTGTCTCGTCCCCACACCTAAGAGCTTCCGATGACCCCTAGTTGTTTCAAGATAGGGCTTAGAGGTTTCAGGTGAGAACTCATAGGCCCCTCATAGGCTGAGCCAGTCTCACAAGCAGACTCTTGGTAGCTTCCTATAAACGTCCCTGTCATCCCTCTCTGAGTGTCTTTGTCCTCCATCTTGGGCTGTCCCTCCTTCACAATTCTCCCCAAGAAATCATTGGCCTCATTGAGATGCTTTTCTATTGGGCTTCCCAATAGACTGGTGAGACCTTCTGTCTCACCTCCACTCTCATTGGACTTGGACTCAATGATTTGCCTTCAAATCTCTTTCATCCCCCAAAAGTGTTTTCACCCCAGTTTTCAAAGCAGACAGTAGGTGCTCAATAGTTTTTTTTTTTGACGTGAATAAATGATTAGGCAGATGAATGAATGAAGTAGCAATAGGGTGACTTTCCCACCTATTTGCTAGACAGCTTTACAGAGGCGGGGAAGAGAGAGTCAAGTTGCAGATGGACAGCTAAGGCGGGTGTTTTCTATGGGACTAATTCCTGCTAGGCTCCTAGCTTAGCATCACAGGATTTTGAGATATGGCCCCTGACCTCTAAAGTGCCAAGTTAAAGAATAGAATGAGGTTTTAAACAAGAAAAGATAAATGGGTAGACATAAAGAGGAAACAAAATCAATTTAAATTGGCAAGATTTATTAGTTAAATCAATGAAGCAATGGAAGGGAGGTGGGGGTATACAGGCAGTCTGTGCTGTGTGGACAAGGCGGAGGTGACTCCGTCCTGTCCTCCCCAGCAAGAAGGCCAGGTGAGGCAGAGGTGGAAGGGCTATGTTGATGTGCAGGACAGAAAAGTGCCACAGAGGAAGTAAGGCTCTGGTTCAGGAACCAGCACTCCCACAAAGGAGTTGGATGGACCCTATAGATAGCACAGGAGGAGGGAGGCTGCTCCCTGGGGGTCAGACCAAGCAGTCGCCTCTCAAAGCTGTTGACAGCAAAGGGTGAAGAAAGTCAAAGATCACAGAAGGGTTGCAAGGGGATTGAACACGGAAGGGGAGGCTGAAAAGCAAGGGGCTGGATAAGGCTGACCAGGACCGTTTGGATAAAGTTAAGAAGCAGCTGTGAGTGCAGTGTGGGAAGTGAGAACCAGATGAGAGCGACTGTGCTTGCTGTCATTGTAAAAAAGGCATGGGGAGGGGCACTCAGTGAGGCACAAGAAGCACATGAAGCCAGAGCCAGGCTGCTGAAGATGGAGACAAAAGGCAGCTCCTCTGTCAAAGGGCAGTTTGGGGAAGCACAAGGTGCCTCAGGTTGCCATGGTAATATGCATTCCCTTCCCTCCTACTTCCTCCAATGTCGACCAGCATGCCATGAGAAACCAGAAGTCCTGTGACAGTGTGGGTCTCCAGAGAGAGGTCAGGCTATGGCAAAGTCAGCCAGAGCCCCATGATCCTGGAGATCACGGTCACGGGGAAAGACTTCAGGGGAAAAAAGAAAGAGAAAAAAAAACAGGAATTTTGAGGATGGGCAAATTTAAGCAACAGATGAAAGACATGTAAGAGAGTGCCTGGAGGATCAAGACACGGGTATAAAAACCAGGGAGACAGAGCAAGGACTCTACCACTAATGCCACTGAGAGAGGAGGAGAAGCCGGGCACCAGGAGGAGTGTCCCACAGCAAAGGAGGCCAGTGCAGAGTGAGCTGCGTGTGAAGGGAGAGAGCTTCCATGCAGGAGCAAGTGCATGGGCACATTCCCACAGCCCAGCAGAGCCCAGACAAAGATGGAGACATGGGAGTGTGCAGAGAAGGTAGCTCAGGAAACATGAGATCAAGAAAGCCAGAGAGAAGTGGAAGACTTTGGAAGATCAGGCCAAAGAAATGCAGGAGGTTGTGACAACCGTATGCAGTGGCTTACATGACAAAGGTGCCCCCACAGTCTTGGCATTTGAACACTTGGTCCAGGGTGGGTGGCAATGTTTGGATAGTGTGGCCTTGCTGGAGGAACTATGCCATTTACAGGCAGGCTCTGGGTTTCAAAAGCTTCCCACTTGAGGGTCAAGATGTGAGCTCTCGGCATCCTGTGCCATGATACCTGATGTTGCCCCATAGTAGATTCTTACCCTCTGAAACGGTCAACTTGCTTGACCCTGTGATGATTTATCATAGCGATAGAACGTAAACTAACTCCACACTAGGAGGGTCACACCCATAGTTGGTGAACACTCACTCATACTCACATACATTCACAGACACTCACGTGTATACAAACACACACACATACACAAACATGATTACAGACATACACTCACAGGCGTGTGCCTATGAGTTCTTATATGTGCCTCGCTGGGGCATCAGTCTGGGCTAGCCACTGGATGCTGATAGCCATTTAGAAGATGCTGCCTGTCTTCTTTACGAGCAGATTCATAATAACCTAGAGCCTCTGTCCCAACTGTTTCTGGGTATGAAGACCCTTTCGCAGTCCAAAAGCTTTATGAAAAACCCATATACCCACACATATGCATATGCAAACATGTACACACATGAGCACATGCTATATACATTATATACATACACACACATTATACGTGATAATGGTGGTGGTTTCAGTATCCATTGGCTAAGAAAATACATAATAAGAAAGAGTCACCATGAACTTGATCATGCCTTAAAACAATGTGTACTTTATTCATCACTATGGCAACTGTAGACATTAAGAAACTAGAAAGCAAGCTGCCCACATCGCTTGTCACCTATGCCTTCAGAGCCAGCCAGAGTCCAGGATCAGAGAAGCTGAAACAATGTGTCTGGCATTCATGTGTCTGGCATTCATGGGAGGGGATTTTATCCTTTCCAAACCTGGTGCCTCAAGGCCATGCCTGCCATGATGACTCAGCAGTGATGAGCCCAAGGGAATAGGGGGTGGGACACGTTACAGGAGAGATGACCACAAACAGACTTGAGATTTTAAGTAAGCTGCTTACCGCGCATGTGGGGCCCTTGGTCCCATAAGCCCATCCTGGCCTGGACACAAGGGGCTGGGCAAGGAGCCAGGCCTGCAGGAAGAGGTCCCTGTGGACATCCGGGCCTTCGGAATGGGCGGGATCACGATGCCTCCTAAAGACTTGAGCATCTTCTCATCGGCACAATGCAGGTATTGCCTGGAAATCTGCACCTGCGAGCGGGAAGGAGCCTGGTCCTTGGAAGCATGACTCACACTGTGCTTTCAGCTCCTGGTAGCCTTGCACAAAGTGTCTCCTGCCAGCTGGCGAGAGGATGCTGGAAAATGTCCTCTTGTTTCCCTTTTCAGTCTCTTAGGCCCACTCCAACCCCTCTGGGAAGGTTGCCCCTTCCCAGCCACTCCAGGAAGACTGACAAGCTTTTCTGTTGTTTTAACTTTTTTTTTGGATTTATTTTGTCTTCTCATTTCAGAAAAACCTTTGACTATGTTTAGCTGGAAGGGACCCTCTAAAACACCCAATTCAAGCTCTGCTTTTACAGATCTATACAATAGGCCTGGGAAGGAGGTGGTCCCCATGCCAACGAGTTGGCATTAAGCAAGAGACGACCAGAAAACCGGGCAAATCCCAAAACATGAATACCAAAGAAAGCCTAAGGGCCACCAATTCCAGGATAGACTGTATTGTAGCCCCTGTACCTCTCAGGCAGCCCCCCAACACTCTCAGGCCAGCTGTAACGGTCTGGAACACTATGGGGAAAGTGAAGCGAGGGCCTAGAGTCTCTCTCAATGCCACCCTGGTCTTGAGGACTGTCCTGAGACACTTGCAGAGATGCACGGGGCACAGGGACAAGAATTGGTAAAGGAACAGAAAGCAGGTAAGGCAACTGCAGTAAAGACCTGCAGCTACAGAGCCACCATACCTCCTGGGCACTAGATCCCGAGTCCTGGAGATCCTGTCTGCCTCCAGGTGGGTCCAGGTCCTTCTCCTTGGCACTGCTGGCCTCAGGGGTGGTGGGGATGCTCTGGATGGGAGGCATTGGCCTGGGTACCCTCAGAAGCCTCTGTGAGGTGGTTCGGGGGATGGTGCTCCGAAGAGGAACTCCTCTGGGGCCTCCCACCGGATCCAGAGAGGCTGAGCAGGGGTAAGATGGGGAACACGTTAGTACCTGGAGCACGGAGAGCTGCGGGTGATTGCTATACTAACCTAGGCCTCATGTCCTGGGACAAGAGGGGATGATGGAGGGGGAGGGGAGAGAGTCAAGCTCCCCAGCCCTGCACCTAGCATCCACCAGAACACTAGATGAGCAGCAGGCTTTGTGGGTTCCTTTTCATTTCCATAAAACTTGGTAGAAATGCAAATCAAAATCAAAGATGGTACGGGTGGAAAGACAAGAGCAGTGTTGGGCTAAGAGAGGGCACAGCTGGCCCTGGAGAGACAGCATATGATCCTCCACAACCCTAACTTCAGATCGAAAATGTCCCTCCTCAGACTCCTCTTTGGAGCACTCTCCCAGCTGGCTGTGCTATTTAGAGCAACTGTGGAGGCTTCAGGAGATGAGGCCCAGCTGGAGGAGGGAGGAAGTAGGTCACTGAGGACAGGCCTTTGAAGGTTATAGCCCAGACTCTGGGTCCAAGCTTGCACTCAGCTTCCTGACAGGACCAGCCTCAGACATGTGCACCCACTTCCATGAACAGAGCTACAGCACCCAGCCTGCCCCACCATGCACTGAAACGGTGATCCAACATAGAACTTCTCCTCTCCAGTTGTTTCTGCTCCATGTGCTGGTCAGAAACATGAAATTAATAATATATTCAAGGGATACACACTCCAGAGCAAAGTCAGCCATATGCCTGGTGAAGCCCAGTCCTCTGCATGTCCACGAAATGTCAGGCAGATGCAGTGGCTAATCAATTCCTTCTCCCTCCTCACTTCTTCAGCTACTGATAAGGGGTAGACCTGCCTTGACACTCCTAAGCTAGCCCAAAAGACACACAGCCCCTCTCCATCATTTCTGTTAGAAATGATGCTACCTTGTACCCCACAACAGCACCTGCCTCAGCAGAAACCCACTGACCAGCCCCAGTAGATTCTGAAAAGCTCAAACACCTGCTGACCCTTATAACCTGTGTGGTGTGGCATCTTTGTTCTCAGAGTGGGTGGTGGCTGGACCATGGCTCACCTTGAGAAGATGCTGCCATGCCTTCTGAGAGCCGTCTCTTCTTGAGTTTGTCCTTAATCTGGATAGTGTCCCGGGCCACACTGCTGGCTTCTGATTCCAGGGAGGGGATAGCTGCCATGGGGTGGGACCCCAAGGGCAGAGCTCCGAGGTTCCTGGGGTAGCCATTTCTGGCCTGCCAGCCTTTCAAAGGAGCATCCAGCATGAGGCCACTCTGGTCCTCATGCCCACTCAGGAGCTGCGATGGCTTCTCACTGCTTGGCAGGACACTTGACGCCGGCTGTGGAGAGGCTGAGAGAGACATACACACAAGTGGCTTTTCAGCCAAAGCTAATAGGTTCGAGGTAAACAGAAGATGTGCCCTAAGTTAGAGAGCAAAATGTTCAGCTGTAGTGAGTGGTGAAGGGGTTGATGAACTACTGGGCCCAGAGGAGTCCTAGAACCTGGAGAGACAAGGGACATTGTGGGCAGGGAGCTTGCAAAAGCTCGCCTATATTGTCTCTCTCCTCCGAATCCCTCGACATAAGTCCTAAGACCTGATGCTCAACCTGCAGAGGTTGGACTGTAGCTGGCATACAATTCAAGGACAGCCAAACTCCCAGACCAACCACAGCCTGAGAGAACACGCATATGCAGAGTCACAGAAGCCTCCACACAGAGCAAAGAGGCTGAGCCCTGCCCTAGACAGTCTACAGACCAGAGCAGAGTCCAGGAGCAGAAGGTGACAGAGGGGCTACATGGAATCAAGACAAGCTCCAAGCAGAGCTGCCATGCTTGTGACCCCAGTGCCTTCCCAAGGCCAAGATGCAGGCCCCCAGGGAGGCGGGCCCTGTCTTGCTGGAGTGTGAGGGACCCCAGATTCCCAGAGTTCTAATCTATGCTGAGAGCGCCTCTTTCCCATCCCCAGGGGCTCCTCCCCTCATTCCCTGAGGAGATCCAAAAAATATTTTTTGTTTGTTTCTACTTTTTATTTAAGGATTTCGTTTTGAGGATTTAGGGAGGTTTGTTGTTTGGTTGGTTTAGCTTAAGTTTTGCTTTGTTTTTCTTTGCATTGCTTCTCTATGACTTAAAATAATTCTTAAAAGTAGGCATCACTCCGCTCACATAAAAATTGGTATATAAAAGTTTTGCCATATTTAAATGCTCACAAGTGTATAATTTTCACCTTTTAAATGTTTTTTTTCTTTTGGACAGATTCTCATGTAGCCCAGGCTAGCCTCAAACTTATGTAGCTAAGGATGATTTTCACTGAACTCCAAACCTCTACTTCTGCAAACGTCCTGAAATTAGTCTCTAGGAGCATCTTAAACAGCCTGGATACAAGACACCTGACAGAGATGGAGAATGTCCAAACATGCAGACATTTCCTCCTCCAGCCTGGGTTCCAGCTCTGTGGCCGGTGGCCTTGACTGGGTAGTTTCGAGGGGATCCTCTTCCATTCCACGCCATAGACCTCAGAGAGGTCACCAGAGCAATTTGGTGTGACCTAGTCACCGGGCCAAGTCCTCACCTTCATCATAAGGAAGAAGACTGGAGTTGACGCTTCCAGGTGGGGGTGCTCGGAGCCCAGCACTAGTCTGAGGGACACTCCCACAGTGCACAGCCACTGGAGCCGGAACTTTGGCTGGAGACAGAATCATAGGAGAATGGTACCTTAGAGCCCTCAGGGGCCACGCTAGAGTATAAAAGAAGAGCAGGAGTGACCATACCCTCTACCATCTTCTCTGCTAGAAGGACCTAGTCCTCACTCCAGGGTCTGGTCCGCTGATGGGGGTACCAGC
Organism: Grammomys surdaster; assembly: GCF_004785775.1. Taxonomy (NCBI): domain Eukaryota; kingdom Metazoa; phylum Chordata; class Mammalia; order Rodentia; family Muridae; genus Grammomys; species Grammomys surdaster. The sequence continues at coordinate 1,186,800 of NW_021604762.1, read as the reverse complement.
TGGGCAGTAACCGTAATCAATCCCACAAATCGCCCCAGCCCCAGCCCTTGCTAGCATCCCTCTCTCCTCGAATTCTGCCTGCTTCCTCCCTCAGGCCTGCTTCCTCCCTCAGGCCTGCTTCCC
>NW_021604762.1:1186078-1186667 GCF_004785775.1 Grammomys surdaster | reverse complement strand
CTTCCTCCCTCAGGCCTGCTTCCTCCCTCAGGCCTGCTTCCCCCCTCTCTGCTTTCTACCCCCCTCCAGTTTTGGGTCAAGCCCCCTAGTTAGGCTTTTTTTCAGCTTCCTTCAGAGTCTCCTCCTTCGACAGTCAGTAAAACTGATCCCTGCTGATCATAGCCCTGGCTTCTGTCACAGTGGCTCTCCCTGGGCCGCTCTCAGGTACCCATTACAGATAACTCCCTTTGCTTTGGCAAAGCACCTGGCTCAGAGCATCCACTACCTGCCTCTTTCCAGAATGCCTAAAGCACTGATCTCCGGTCTTCCCTCCACTGCCTGCCTGATTTAGCAAACAGCCCCCTCCATTTCCTAGTGCCTGTACTGGGCAGGGGTCCTGGTCTGTGCACACGTCAGGTTGACCTGGTCCTCCCTTGGAGGAGTCTGCAAGGCCAGTGACAGGCAGATCATGAAGAATAAGCAACAGCACAGTAAGTCCTGGTAAGGGACAGAGAGGGGAAGGCTTCTCAGTAGGGGAGGAAGCAGAGCAGAAACCAGGAAAAAGAGAGAGAGAGAGAGAGAGAGAGAGAGAGAGAGAGAGAGAGAGAGA
>NW_021604762.1:1152492-1186068 GCF_004785775.1 Grammomys surdaster | reverse complement strand
AGAGAGAGAGAGAGAGAGAGAGAGAGAGAGAGAGAGAGAGAGAGAGATGGCTAGGGATTGCCCCCTTAAGAAGCCTGGGATCGCCCCCTTAAGACGCCCTCATCAAACCTGCTACTGCTTGCAACTGATGCCTGTGAGGAAAGGGGAAATCCGTCTTTTCCAGTGGAGCAACAGTAGATACATCAACCCCGCTGCAGGGCAGGCTCCAGGTCCCGGGCAGTGGCCACCACTAACCCAGATCCACCTCTGCAGTCCGTTTTCTTGTGAGCTGTTTGTCTCATTTTGTTACATTCGGATATTTTTGTCTTCTTGTGGGGTTTTTTTTGTGTGTTTTTGTGTGTGTATGTTTTTATTGTTTGTTTTGAGAGAGAGAAAGAGAGACAGAGAGAGAGAGATATCATGGACTTGGGTAGGTAGAGAGGTGAGGGAGATCTGGGAGGAGATGAGGGAAAAGAAAGAATATGAAAAATATATTATATGAAAAAAATTCAATGAAAAAAGGGAAGGCCCAGCCTTTGGCCCCACAGGCCCGAGTCCTCTCCCTTAGCACGTAACAAATGTCAGTCTCCCAAGCTCACAGGCCCAGCCCCTCCCGAGCATATCTCAGTGTCACCTAACGGCTGAACCCACCAACAGATAAGCCCACATACAGGGGGGTACTCAGTCACCCTCCTACACAGAGACACATACACACAGAGCAGGACTTGGGAGAATTGGTTGTTCCTGTTTCTATTGCTGTGTGACCTTGAGGAAATAAACTACCCTCTCTGGGATTCAATTTAGTACTTGTAAAAACAAACTATTTGGATTGCACTGGAGTTCATAAAATACCTTCATCCTGCCCCTAGATTTTTCTTAGGCTTTAAGCCTTTCTCCCTTCTCCACTAGACCCTGAGGCCAGGCTAGAGCTGATTAAGTTGTTAATTACCAGGTTGTTTTCATATTCTTAAGAACATATCTCCTGGCCACTACTTTCTTTCCCGAAGTCCCCTGGACATATACGTGCTACCTGTGGGCCTATCTGAGGTCAATAGCAAGTCTACACTTAACAATCATCCATTTCATGAAGGCAAGGGGAATCCGTTTCCAGCAGAAACAGGAGTGCCTGGGTCCAGCCACCCACATGCTCACAATTACAAGATTGCATTAACCCTTCAAGGAACCAACTCACCTTGTCTCAGAGCAGACACAAAGCCATCCAGAGCCCCCAGAGCACCCCACACTCCCAGAAGACCAGGGAGCCTTGCAGAAGACAGTCAAGGCAATTGAAGTCAGGAAACCCAGTATCACCCTGTGGTCAGCCACCACCTGGCTGCACCTTCCCAGAGAGGGGCAGGTAATGGATGATCTGAACCAGGGGCTTTGCCAAGGCAAAGGGAGTTGTCTGTACTGGGTGCCCAAGAGTGGTCTAGGGAGAACACCGAGAGCTGCGTCTTGATAGACCCCTGGACTATCCAAGCACATCAAGGTCCCCCTACCTAGAGTGACATCGTCACAGGTGTCCATGCCCCAGGTAAGGAAGGAGCCCACCAGGCTGCCTAGAAGGAGCAGTTGTCCCTGGGCCCTGAGTGCAGGCCTCGGGAGTCCAAAGGATGCTGGCCTGTGACATCCAGGGCCCTATATGCAAACAAAACAAAACACTTTTAAACCTCTGTGGGATCCACTGGAGCTAAAGCCTGGCTGAGGTGAGGAGATCGGTGCCAGGCCCAGGATGTCCTCCTGTCTTTCCTGACCTTTGTCCTCTCTCAGAAATGCCCAAGATCCTGAATCCCAAGGCCATGTGACTCTGGAGATGAGATCTTTATGAGGAGTCTCAACGGAGCCCAATCAACCTGTCACCCTTGTCACTTGGACATGACACCTTCAAGCCTTGGGGAAGGTAAAATTCTATCACTCTTTTCCAGTATTTTCTATTTTCTTCCAAAGCCCTTTGCACAGCTGCCTGGAGCCTGTGGTGGATGCTGGTCCTCAGGTTAAACTTGGGGTCTGGGCAGGGTTGCCCTCAACACTGGCTGCTTTCAATTTAGGCCTGTCTGCAGCTGCATGAAGACCTTGCTGCTTGTTCTCACCTGACTGAACAAGCCACACCTCTCCCTCTCGGCCACCTTGACAGTCTGTTTCCCTCAGCTCATTCACTCTGAACCTCTTCCCCATATCTCTCGAGCCTTTGGGTCAGCCAGCAGCTTCACTTCCCCTTGGATGGGGGCTGGGGGTGGGGCTCACTGCAGGCTCTGAAATCCCACAATGCTTTATGCATTTCTTCTTGAAACAGGGTGACGGGCGGAGTCTGGGAATGGCCAGACCAGCTTAGTGGCAGTGTTGAGGCTCCCAGTGTCACTCCTGAGAACACCTCCCGCCAGATGCTGTCTGGGTACAGGCACTGCACCAGCTTCCTTTTGTTGAGCAACAAAACCCAGCTCAGGAACTGAGAAACCTTCCTTCTGCCTGGAAGCCAGCCTGCCACAGGCCCTACCTGGCCCCAGAAGGCAGGGGAGTGCCTGGTAACATCTGGCCCAACAGGTTGAATGAGGCTCAGCCAGCCCTGACCCAGCCCTGTCTCCCTGCTTAGCACTTCAAGCCAGTTGGGTCCTCTGTTCCAGAATTTTCCTCAGTGACTACTATGGGAAGGACTGAACCACATGGTGGTGACAGCACCCAGGAAGGCCTGTAAGGTAAGGTGCTTCTTCCAAGCCAATAGGGAAGATTCTATTCCACAGAGACAACACCCCATCCTTCAGCCAGAGAGATGGGGAAGAGGCTTAAGAGACTGGCCAGACTACCATCGTCCCTGAAAGACTCAGGACTACACTTCCAGGGCTTTGGAAGCCCCAAGAATTGCCTCTCATCAGAGGATGCACTGTCTGTGGACAGTCTAAGCAAATAAGAAGCATCTGTCTAGATTCTCAATCATGACTGAAGCTTTCAATCACCTAATGTCTGATTAAAATTACAGGCTGAGCTGGGCAGTGGTGGCACACGCCTTTAATCCCAGCACTTGGGAGGCAGAGGCAGGTGGATTTCTAAGTTTGAGGCCAGCCTGGTCTACAGAGTGAGTTCCAGGACAGCCAGGACTACACAGAGAAACCCTGTCTCGAAAAACCAAAAATAAATAAATAAATAAATAAAATTACAGGCTGAGACACCACCACACAAGCCTGCCCCCACTGATTTATTCTAGTAAGCAACCTACAAGGATGTGCCTGTTGTTTTAAGTCCAAAGTGATTTTTGATGTCAGATAGGACTAAGCCCCTGGGCTATGGTTCCAGTTCAGCCTATAGCAAGAGCTTTGCTCACTCTCTCACTGTAGGCTGTACCTTACTTTACTCAAAGCGCTCCTTTCTAAACAGACAATTTGGACTTGCCCAAGAGCACAGACTATGTAAGATGCTATAGTCGTGCTACTGTATGGCTTGTGAATGGGACTGTCCTCCTGGAAGTCAGAATGTCCACAGCCTGAGGCAGCTTCATTCCTTTATGTCCTGGGAGAGTCACAGAAAGGAAACTATTAGCTATCACCTAGCTTACCACAGTACACTCATCAGCAAGCCCCAGTTAGGTCTGCATGTTCAATCCCTCGGTTCCCAAAGATCTACAGAGCAGGGTCTCCCAGGCACCTGCTCCCAAAGGAGGTAGCCACAGTGGCTAACAGACAAGCAGCCATGTCCCATGTGACAGCCATGAGTCATACACACACACACACACACACACACCACACACCACACACCACACACCACACACCACACACCACACACCACACACCACACACACACACACCACACACCACACACCACACAAGACACCACACACCACACAAGACACCACACATCACATACACACACACATACACACACACCCACCACACACCACACCACACATCACACACACTCACACACACACACACCACACACCACACATCACACATACACACACACCACACACCACATATCACACATACTCACATACTCACACACACACACACCACACACCACACACCACACCACACATCACAGCACATATCACACACACATACACACACACCACACACCACACCACACATCACACATACACATACACACACACACACCACACCACATACCACACATCACACATACACACACACACACACACACTGACACAGGAAGATCACTCAGATTCTAAGACAGAGCTCTGGACTTGAGACTCAGATGCCACTCAACCCCTGTCCCCTGGGTAGAATTCACTAAGGTCTCATTTGTACACAGCATTCTTCTGGCCATGAAGGTTTTACTCCCTTTGCCTGCTGGGTCATCCAATCTCAACCTAAAGAGCTCAACAGCCAGAAGATTCCAGTACACAGGATTTTATTCTCACTTCCCAATGCCTCACATTGTCCTGAATGGGTGATTCCTTATTCTCAGCCTCAGTTTCCCAGTGCAAATAAATAACTGTTGTCTGTACCTTCCCTTAAAGCTGTGGCCACAGGGGTTCCATGGTGACCCACGCTACAGGAAAGAAGCCATAGGACAGGAGAGACTCAGGTTTCAAGTGGAATGGAAACAAACTTAGCATTGGCTCAGGAGTATGTCAGCCCAAGAACAAAGTGGGACCGCCCCTGGGCCTCTTACAGGCACAGGAACCAGGGCCAGGGACACGCATACCTTGTTCCCCAGGGAGCTACTGTCCTAAAGAGAACAGCAAACAGTTTGGGCAGTGGGCAGAGAGGAACTGGGTGGGGGGGGTGGCGGGGAGTGGAAAGAGGGGAGACAAATGCTCACTCACACCATCCCGAAAGTTACAATGGAGAGAGCCCTCCCTCCCTTCAGAGCCAACTGGTGACGTGTGTGCACATGGAGGAGACAGATGGATAACTCAAACTAGGTTTTACTCCATATTTCCCTTTTATTTTTCCTTTCTGAAATACTTAAGAGGGTCTTAGTATGTAGTCCAGGCTAGCCTAGAACTCAAGATCTTCTATCTCAGCCTCTGGAGTGTTGAGATCACAGATATGTGTCACCATACCTACCTCAGATGTCCCTTTGGCCTCCTCCAGGGCTCACTATTGTTTCTATATGAGCACACATTGTCACCAAGGCGGGAGGAACAACACTTTCTGTAAGAGCAGGAGAAGCACGTGGACACTCACTGCCACCCTGACTGGGACAAGTACTTATGCCCTGTCACACTGGTCAGAATAAGCATTCACTGTCATGCCAGGAGGGACTGAGGGACACTCACAGTATCTGGGCAGGTAGGCACTGAGAGGGATCACACAGTTGTCTGAGAAGTCAACTGAGGGAAACCAACCTTGCTTGGCCTGACTCAGAATGTCAACTGGTTCAGGCATGAAGAGACAAATGCACCTGTCAGTCTGGGGACCCGGAAGCCTAGCCTAGGAAGGCAGTGGTGACCATGGTACAGATTCTGGAATGGGCCCCTGGAAGGACTTACTTAGAAAGCAATAGTTTTGACCAAATCTAAGAATGGAAGTTTCTAGACCCTGCACTGGAACACTAATACAAACACAAAAAATAAAAATCAGAATCAAGATCTACTTGCTAGTCTAGCCAGGGTGTAGACTGGATTGTTCTTTCTCCCTGGTAACAAGGAGCAGCCATGCACCTCAAAGCCCTCAGCCACCTCTACTTCCATGAGGCAGCCCAGCCATAGACCTACAGGGAAACCCCTGCTGTCCTTAGGTGCCCCAATGACTCTAATCTCCAAGCTGTCACTAGAGATCTGCAGCTCAAGCCAGTCCACCATGTCCCAGAAACTAGGACACGAAGGTATGTGAGATCACACGAGGCCCCTGAGCACGCCGTGACTGGAAGCACCTAAATGACAGCCTCTAAAGCCCAGCTTCTGCTGCTTCCAAAGAGATAACCCCTGGCAAGCCTCAGTACCTATTCAATAAACAGAGATAATCACTTAATGCAAGGTCTGACCCCTAGTTAGTGATCAGTGCGCCTGGGCATTAATACAGCTGCAGTTAGCAAAGGCCGGACGGGGAGATGGCTCAGTCAGTACGAAGCTTGCTTTGAAAGCAGGAAGACACCAGTTCCAATACCCAGAAGCCACATAAAAACCCCTGGGTGTGGTAGCACACATCTGTAATCCGAGAGCTGGGGAGGCAGAAGGAGAAGGTACCCGAGGCTGGCAACTGTTCTCGACCTTCCTAACGCTGCAACCCTTTAATGCAGTTCCTCATGTTATGGTGACCTCCCAACCATACAATTACTTCCTTGCTGCTTCATAACTGTCATCGTGCTACTGTTGTAGCAAACTGTAGTGGAAATATCTGATATACAGGATATCTGATAGGGGACCCCAAAGGGGCCATGACCCACAGGTTGAGAACCACAGGTCCAAGCAAATAGATCAACCCAGCTTCAGTGAGAGACCTTGTCAAAAAACAACAGGGCCAGTGACTGAGGAAGACATCCAATGTCAGCTGTGGAGCTGGGGACAGGGGTGAGGTACAGATGGGAGAGTGTGAAGCTGATGCAATGAGCCAACAATTCCTTGACTGACGTTTGCAGAAGAAGCTCAGGGAGGGAGGGGGAGCTGGAGACAAGGGTGGGGTAGAACCTTTAAGGAGTGGGGCAGGCAAGGCCGTTGATCATTGAGGGAGATATGAGGGCCTCAGCTCCTTTCTCACGGTCTCTTTTCTTCCTCCTCTGCCATGAGTCAAGCCGCTTTGCCCCGCCCTGTACATCCTCCCATGATGCTCACCTCCCCCCAGGCCCAGAAACAGCAAAGCCAGCAGCCATGGAATGAAGCCTCAGAACCCATGACCAAGACCAAATCTGTCTTTCAAGTCAGATTTCTCAAGCATTATGTCACAGCAATGGAACGCTGATTAACACAAGTCACCTCCACCTTGACCAGGGAGACTTCTGCCCACACCCAGCACACCCTGTGTGGAGGTATCCCAGGCCTTCCCACCCACTCAGAGCTCCAGACTCCCACTGAGACTGGCTTGAAGCCCAACAAGAAGAAAATTCAGAGAAAAACTCCCACACACAAGTGGGGACCCCTTCTACTATCTCGTCAGCTACCCCACTGCCTGCTGGTAGTGTCACCTCTCCATTATCAGATACTCCTGTAAGCGCTTTGCTGGTTAGGTAACAGGAGGCTTGGGCCAGCTAGCAGCCTGCAGGAGAATAAAGAAGATCCTGGGGAGATGGCCAGGTTGCTAAAATGTTTTCTGGGCAGTCATGAGAATCCTAGTTCGAATCCTCAGAACCTGGTTTTTGTTTTGTTGTTGTTGTTTTGTTTTTTGTTTTGTTTTGTTTTGTTAAAAAAGGACAGGTACAGTGGCCTTGTAATTCCGATAGTGGGAAAGCAGTGGCCTGTGGATCCCTGGGACCAGCCAGCCTGGCCTACTCAGTGACCTTCAGCCAACAAGACCCTGACTCAAAAAACCAAGGTGAACAGTACCAAAGACTGACATCTGGGGTTGGTCTCCACATGCACCTACACACACTTTCACAGACATGCGCACACTCACAAGGGAATACAAAGGGTCAAGCACAGTGCCTGGTGTATAGTAATACCTCAGTAAGTGTTAGTAGTGTAGGGAAATGAATTCAAGGTGGAAGCATGTTATCACGGTCTGGCCAAGAAAACCCTACATGAGGGAAATTAATGTCCTTCAGTCCCGTGTCACTGTGCTTCAGGTCCTGTGCAACAGACTTCCAAGAATGCTGTTTGCCATGGAAATAGAGTAAGAAAGCAGATGTTCTGACCCTCATTTTAAAGGTAAGATGACTGAGGCTCAGAGAGGTTGAGGAAAGCAGGTCAAGGCCACACAGCTGCAGCAGAAGTCAGCTCTTCTGTGGAGCCTGACTTGCTCGTACATTGTGTCAGACAGTTCACTCAGCGCCAACAGCCAGACCACCTGCTGACTCAGTGGCCTCAGGCACATTAGTAAACCTCTATGAACTTCTGTTTCGTGACAAACTGGAATTAAAAGCATCTATCTCACAAGGTTATCAAGAGAACCCAAGGGGCTGGAGAGCTGGCTCAGCTACTAAGAGTACCAGCTGATCTTGCAGAGGACCTCAGTTCAGTTTCCAAAAGCCACTGCTGGCAGCTCACAGCTGCCTGCAACTCCAGCTCCAAGGAATCAGACACCTTCCTTCAGCCTTTGCAGGCACCCACATACATACACACAGAGACAAACAGATGGACAGACAGACAGACACACACACACCTAAATAAATAATTAAACCAATCTTAAAAACAAAAAGGAGAGCAGGGGAATGGGGACGGGTTAAGGGGGTCTTGGGGGGGAACCAGGAAAGGGGATAACATTTGAAATGTGAATAAAGAAAATATCTTTAAAAAAAAAAAAAAAAGGAGGCATACTCAGAAACTATAACAGGTGCTTAGTACTCAACCCTAAATGAGACACCTATCTCAAACCTCAAAGGTTCAGGAATATCAAAGAGGGGAAGAACAAGTTCAGAAGCTGGAGGACGGGGAGGAGAGCTATGAAACACTGTGTCCTGTGGCCGCTGGACTCATGGACGCACTACTGCTACTGCTACCTGAGCAGGATCGAGTCGGCCACTGCAGGTAGCACAAAGTGGACTCAGGGGGTCCTTAAAAAGACATGAGGCAGGGAAGGCAGTGTGTTGGGGAATTTTGGGTAGTCGGGGATGGATGGATGGATTATACATTGTATATATGTATGAAATTGTCAAAGAATAAAAGTAAATATATTTTACATGTATGTGTAAAATTGTAAATATAGTATATGTATTATAAAATTATATATATGTTATATAAAATATAATAATTTATAAATCATATATTTTAAAAAAATACACCTGATGGAAAGCTGAGAAAGGAGGAGAGAAAGTTTAAGGCCAGCCTGGGCAGCTTAGTGAGACACTGTCTCAAAATAAAAAGTAGAAAATAATAGGTCCTGTGTCCAGCATGTTTGAGGCCCTGGATGTAATCCTTAGAGCTGAAAATCAAAAGACCATCATGGAATGCCGTGTCTAGCCGTCTCTGTCAACGGTGGGCACTGTTTGGTAAGAGTCCTGCTGGGTCGGCAGTTCCTGAAGGGGACTCCTGGACCCATTGAAAGCCTTTAGGGCAGGAAGCTGCAGAGACCTGGCTGAGGTCAGGAGCAAAGTGAAGATGTTCCCTACAAATCGTGCCAGCCATATCTCCTGGGTTTTCTGGGCAGAGCAGGGGACAGCTGGCTGGCTGAGGCAGGACACTCGGAACAAAAGACCTGGTGCCACTCTACTGAGAAACTCTCCAGGAGACTCCTTTAAAGAGCACAGTCTGTAGAGGCTGGTAACCTTGCAATGACCTCCTGAGACAGGACGGAGCGTGCCACCAGGAACCCACACACATCCCACAGCCACAAACAGCACCTTACCTACCCTTTCTTTATGTGCCACAGAACTAAGAACTGTGACCTCCAGTGTGTGTGTGTGTGTGTGTGTGTGTGTGTGTGTGTGTGTGCACGAGTGTGCTCTCACATGTGTGTTCAGGGGGATGGGGGAATGGAGGAAGAGTAGCTAGGCTGAGGAAGGAAGAGGGCTGCATGCACCCATGACTAGGACCATAAGTTGAACAGCTTCCCCAACCTCCCACATAGGGAATTCTGATAGAAGAATCATGGAGCCAAAAGATGCAGGGAAAGAGCAAAGAAAGTAGCTTGGTGGTAGTGCGTGACATGAGGCGCTGTGTTTGAGCCCCAGCCCTAAAAGTGAGCAGAAGAGATATGAAGACGTCTATGCATAAAGGAAAGCTGCATTTAAACTGTTGAGTGCAGACACACCGCTGGGCCTGGTTGTCCAGGCTGCACAAGACATTGTGATCTAGGGGACAACACTCACAGTACACAGTACTGTCAGACTCTCACAGTACTGTCATGCCTTTTGAGGATGAGGAGAAGGACTTGCACAGATGAGCTGTGGCCCTAATGACAGCAGGACTCCTAATTTCTGTTTGTGTTTACAAAATTGAAAATCTGCTGGGTGTGACCCCATTGTATGTGTTCCGTGGATTCGCAATATAACTGAGAGATGAACCCAAACACGTACACGGCATTGAACGCAGCCCTGGAGCTGCTGGGCCTGCTGTGAAGGGTCAAGCTGGGAGGGGCTGGAGGTCAGCTATCCCTTCCCTGAGTGTGTCTGCTCTGCTCCAGCTGCCCTGTCGAAGCCTGCAGGGGTGCAGTCTTAAACAACAGGTAGAATTTCACATGGCTTCCAGCTGGAGATGCCAAGGTCTCCGTGCTAGATGACTCAGGCCTGCTCAGGACTTGCCGAGCTGCTGAGGGCTCTTCTTAGGATGCTCCCACAGAACAGAGTAAGAACAAAATCTCTGGCCCCTTCTTGTGGGGCACTCAGCACCTCATGGGGACTCCACTGTCATGACCTTTGAACTTAGTGACTCCCATAAAGGCCCTCCTCTAGCACTGATTTATGGGGAGAGGTATCAGTCATCCAGTGTGAACTTCAGAGGGGACACAGTATCCAGTCACAAATGCAAACACAAGGCTATTGAGAGCCGATGTCTATCCTGGGCATCTGCTCCTGCAGATATGCAGTGGTCATCAGCCAGCAAGGCCTCAGTGAAAAGGGGGAAGTCTTCCTTCTCCAGCTTCCACCAAGACCTCTCCCTCTCCAGTGGACACCAGGACACACATCTTGCATGGTTTGACTGTCCAAGTACCCTGCCCATTTCTGGGGCTCAAATTATCCAGCTGCGGTCCATGGGCATGGGCCAGTTCCCAGAGTCTCAGGAGCGAGTGAAAGGGCATGAAACACTGGTCCAGGTGAAGTCAGAGCAACTTGTTTCCACTAATCCATCTGAATGCCTACCTGTCACATTCCAGGACTCTCCTCAGAGCTCCTCAGAAAGGTTTAGCCAGGGAACTTCCGGCTACAGCTCTGTCCTTTTCCCAAAGACTCATCATGAGAAAACCAACTACTGCACTAACAAGATGGCTCAGAGGGTAAGAGTTCTTGCAGCACAAGACTGATAACCTGAGTTTAATCCCCAGAACCTACAGCAGGAGAACAGTCATAAGTGAAAATTTTAAAGGAGACTATTGACCATCTGAGCAGGGACCCATGGCCACAGACTGGCTATTACCTGAAACACTGAGGGCACTTTCATAGAAAGTCATTATGCTCTAACCTTGAATTGAAGGGAAATCCCGGGGTGAGGTCGAAGGTGAGTGGGGCCAAGAACCAAAGGGTTTGAAATAGGCCACATAGAAATTGCAGCTTCCAGACAGCTGCCCTGGAGCCCAGGCCTGCATCTCAAAGACCAACAGTACAGAGGTAACAGCACCGGCTGGAGACTGGCCCTCTAGCAGGAAGAGCAGGAGGAAGGCAGCACCCTACAGCCTGTACACAGGGTGGGGCTAAAAAAGCAAAGCAAGACCAACAGGCAAAAGAAAATGGAGACCAAGAAAAGTTGGTGCTTTTCTCCCAGTGACCAGAGAAATGCTAGAAACATGGTGCGGCCACTGCTCTACAAAGATTGGTGTATGCTAAGATGAGAAGTGGTCCCCCATGCTGGCATAAGTGGAGAGTGATGAGAACCCATGCCAGCCGCAAGCAAGTTGCACACCGTCCTTCACTTGGACACTGGCCTGCGTTCTCTAACAAAGCTCAAAGTGCACACACCCCATGCCAGCAGCTCCACTCCTGGGTGTTTACCCACAGATGATCTTGTGCACCTGGTCCAGGGGAGAAGCATACGAATGTTCACAGCAGCTATGAGCGGGCTAGCCACCGAATCTGGAAGCAATCCAAATGTTCACCAGGGAAACAGAAGGATGTGTTGTGCAGGGCTCGTCGCATGACATGGCCGTGAGAATAAATGATTGCTGTATTTATTGAGTGCCACAGATGACCACAGCAGCGAGTTCAGTGGAGGAAGCCAGGCCCCAAAAGATGACTGACTATGACACGGTTTACCAAGCAGGCGTGAACTGGGTCCTTGGGAACGTATAAATGGGTTGTAGGGCTTTGTACTAAAACAAGAAGAAACTGGGAAAGTAATAAGCCCTAGCAGGGAGGTCACTGTGATACGGACAAAGAGAGTCCCATGGGCCTGGGGTCTGCCATGTCTAGCTACACATGGGCAGAGGCCCCAGCAGCATTCCCTTTATAGCTGTTCCAGAAGCCATTTGTGAGTCACAAACCTTACTGTCTGACCATGGTGGTCTTCGGGGATGATGGGAGCCTTGCCTTCAGAGGCAGGTCTTGTTATAGCCCAGGTTATATCCTCCCATCCCTGATCCTCCTCCACAGTCTCCCTGCTTCAGATCTGCTGCTCCCTGGACTGAACTCCAGCCAGTCGTGGGAACAATATAGGACTTGCCTAAATCCAGATGTCCTGGCTATGGACCTGTTGTGTCCCCACCTGAGACCAGGGACTATCGCGGTCTGTGGCTACCTCACAGATGTTCAGACAGACAGAAGCCCTGTTTAGCCCTCATGCTTCTGAGGAAGAATGACGCCTTCTGAGGGCAGGCACAGTGGCACACACCTATGATCGCAGCACTCTGGAGAGACAGGGGTACCAGAAGTTCAAGACCATCCTCAGTTACATAGCAAGTCTGAGGCCAGCCTGCACTACTGCCCTGCCTCAAAAAAGACAAACAGAAAATAAACAAAATCACCCTTCCAAATCCCCTGCCATCAGTGTGGGCCTCATTCTGGATGGCAGCCGGTAGAACCATAGTGTTGGGAGACCAGAATCAGTGGAACAAGAACCATGATGCTCTCCACTTTCACAGTGACACAAGAACAAGAGTTCCACTCTGCACTTGGGCTGGCCAATTGTCCCCCTATCTCCAGTCTCAAAACCAGGGTCAGGAGAGGCTTTGCATACAAGGAAAACTGAGGCTCAGAAGTGCAAACGCCAGTCCCATATGTCCAGCAAGTGAGTCTGGTGTTAGAATTCAAACCCAGAGCAGAATCTTTCCAGACCTTCACTGTAACTAACCTGGTGCTCTGGTCCCCAAGCACAGACTGTCCCCACTCCTGCCAGTACCATTGTCCTTACCACCCCCAGGGACTCTAGCCCAGAGGAGCAGAACCAGCCACGGCCTAGGGTCACAATCCTGGGGAAGGAAACAGCCCAGAACAGCCCTCTTCCTTGACTAACACCAACCAGACAGCAGCAACTCTGGCCTCATTTAGAGAGACCCAGAGAGGGGCAGGGATCTCCTACCATCACACAGCTTCCCTCTCCCCTCACTATGCTCTTTTTGCTTGCTCCAAGTTAGGATCTCGTCCCTCCTTCAGAGGATTTCGGAGGCTTGGCCCTCCCATCTGAACAGCTCAGCAGATGAACGCTATTATCTCTCACCTCTCTGTCCAGAGGCCAATCCCCTGTCAGCGGAGGAATCCAGGGTCCTCAGTCTCTCTGGAGACAGTGCTGTCCCTGCAGGTAGGGAGGGAAAGGTGGGGCATCACCCACCTGGCCTGCCTTGACTTAGGAGGCCTAGGCCACGGACAGCCCTCCGTCCAAGCAGGTACAAGAAAGCCCACAGCCGCCGCTGGCACACTCCTGCTCTCTGCCAGGCTCCTCTTGAATAAACACGGCTGCATGGCAACCGCTCTCTGAAGGAGCCCAAGTCCCTGTGTGGGGGAGAGAGAGAGCTAAGATTTTTCCCCTCGGCCTCATTTCCCCTGTGGCTCCCCCAGGTGCTGGGCACGCCCCAGAGGCCAGCCTGTCCTCTAGGACCATGAGGCATAGGGGAGGGATGACACACGCAAGCATACTAGAGCCAGCTGGGATCCACTAGGTAGTGACTGCATCAAGAACTGTATACCGACTAATGCAGGAGCCATAGGCAGGTGAGCCTATGCACACGGCAGTATCTGGGCCCCAGGGGCATCTACTCACTAGCTTGCCTCCACAGACAAAAGGCCAGGTAGGGGCAGGCAGCAAGCAGAGACAGGTCTGACCCCGATTTTGCTGTTGCTGACAAGCACTCTATGACCAGGGCTTAACCCTGCTCAGCCTCAGTCTCCCTCATCTATAAAATGGTACTCATAGAGTCGATATCAGGCTTAACTAGCTGCCAGGAAGAAGCATGGAGTTTGTCTGGAACAAAGTAGACGCTCCGCTTATCTCTCCAGAAATATTTATGAAGGTGAAAGCCGAGGTGCCCTCCTGAGCCACATTCCCCTGCACAACACTTGGGAAATAGGAAGTCCATCATTCTGTGTGTGCTTCCTCAAGGAGCCCCGCCCTCCCCTCAGACAGCAACTGCTCCTGTCCCTTGCCCTGCCCTCTCTAGATCCACTACAGCCCACCCTCCGCGGCATACAAGGGGAGGAGCAGAGGTTTCATTGATTTCATACAGCTTTTCAAAGAACCACTTGCCCAAACACTAAGGATTTTTTTTTTTTAGGCGACCCCTCCAACTTCTTAGAGAGGAGTCAACTTGGCAGACACAAGAATACAGAGCAGAGGAATCTGGAACAGGCTGCCTGTCTCCCAGGAAGCCTAGCGGCTAAATAGCTTGCATCCAATGCAACGATTTCCTCTCTGTGGTCCATGGGGGCCACTCTGAAGCCTCTCTAAGGAAACAGCTCCAGGAGCAAGAGAGGCCAATAGTGGCCTGCCAGTAAGAATGGAAAACTAGTAGCGTGGTGGCAGCGCACACCTTTAATCCCAGCACTCAGAAGGCAGAGGCAGGCAGATCTTTGAGCTGGAGGCCAGCCTGTTCCAGAACAGCCAGGGCTACAAAAGGAAACCCTGTCTCAAAAAAAAAAAAAAAGAGAGAGAGAGAGCGAGAGCGAGAGCGAGAGCGAGAGCGAGAGCGAGAGAGAGAGAGAGAGAGAGAGAGAGAGAGAGAGAGAGAGAGAGAGAGAGAGAGAGAAGAAAAAAAGAAAAAAGAAAAAAAGAGTACTAGATATCTATTTGTAGAGAGTGGTGATCCCATCAGAGGGCGCCAGCAGGACCCTCTGAGGGAGACGCTGACTGCTGCCAAATTCCTGAGCTTGAGGGGCCTCCTCCAGGGTCCAGGAGACAAGCAGAGAGCACAGGCTGCCCCAAGAGGATCTAAGCGGCCAGATGGTTTACTATCCACTCAGAACAATATCACCTCCACAGTGGCTTCTTCTCTCTTTTCTTTTCTTTTCTTTTTTTCTTTCTTTTCTTTTCTGTTTTCCTTCGAGGAAGGGTCTCTCTATGTAGCCCTGGCTGACCTGGAACTCTCTGTGAAGACCTAGCTGGCCTCGAACCCACAGAGAAACGCATCTCCTCCTTCCTTCTGAATGCTAAAATTAAAGGTGTGTACCGTCATGCCAGCCTCACAGAAAGTTCTGTATAAACACTTGAAATAAATTAAACAAACAGCTTAAAAAATGTAGATTCACCAGCTCACTGACACAGACTGTCACTCCCCATGCTGGCAACTTTAATCAGTAGAAGACAATTCAGTTCTTACCCTAATCCAGTGGTTTTCAACCTTCATGTGATGACCCCCAGTTATAAAATTATTTTCAATGATACTTCATAACTGTAATTTTGCCCATGTTATGAATCATAATGTAAATATATGTTTTCTGATGGCCTTAGCTGACTTCTGTGAAAGGGTCCTTTGAGCCACCCAAAAGGGTCTCAACACACAAGTTGAGAATCACTGTTAAGATCTTTTTTGTTGTTTTTTTGTTTATTTTGTTTGTTTGTTTGTTTGTTTTCTTTGGTTTTTCGAGACAGGGTTTCTCTGTGTAGCCCTGGCTGTCCTGGAACTCACTCTGTAGACCAGGCTGGCCTCGAACTCAGAAATCTGCCTGCCTCTGCCTCCCAAGTGCTGGGATTAAAGGCGTGTGCCACCACCACCCGGCTCACTGTTAAGATCTAATACTTCAACAAACATGTCACTGAGGGTCCCCTTGTCCTTTACCGATCTGTGAAGTGGTTGAATATCCATGTCTAGCAACAAAAAGATGTAGGAATCCCAACCGCATGCCCTACGACAGGGCAAGCATACCACCTGGGGTACAGTATAGGGCAACCTTTTACTCACACAGCCAGGCTCAGCCTGGGGACTCTGCTCTGCCCAGCAAGCTCTGGGGTACCATTGTCCAGTCCCCTCTTGTTTTTCCTATTCCGTCCACCTGAAGACCCTTCCTACCCACCTCCTACAAAGAGCATCTCCTCCAGAGCTCCCCTCATCCGGCCCAGTACAGCCGGCCAGACTCTGGGGTGAGCCAGATGTACCTGTTCTCCTTTCTCCCCACCCTCTAAACAGGGTCAGAGGGGAGCAACTTCCATTCCATGGCCACAGCAGAGGATTTGAGGGAGGATGCTTCCTCAGCTACACACAGAGAGGATGGTGGGATAATATGGGATCACGGGATAGAATCAGTGGAATAGAATAGGATAGAATGGAATGGTTAGGTGGACAGGGTGAGACAGACAGACAGACAGATAGATATGATAGACTAAACAGATGTGATGAGATAGTAAAGAAGAAGACAGGAGGGTTTTGTTCATCAGGAAATTGTGGATGGGAACAAGAAATGATGGAGAAGACACTCGTGTGAACACATAATCAATGGATACAGAAATACAAGTTGAACAAAAGTTAAGCATTGAAGGTGGAAGTCCAGAGAGGAACTCACTCTGAGACACGGGATCAAGAATGACTGGTGAAATCCTTTTATTTTTTTTTCAAGATTTATGTATTTATTATGTATGCCTATCCTGCCTACAAGTAAGCCATGAGGCCAGAAGAGGGCACCAGATCCCATTACAGATGGTTGTGAGCCACCCCGTGGTTGCTGGGAATTGAACTCAGGACCTCTGGAAGAGCAGCAAATGCTCTTAACTGTTGAGCCATCTCTCCAGCCTGACGTCCATCTTCTTTTAGAACTGGTTATGTCTACCATACAGCTGTGTGAGGGCCTCGGGTACTGTGGAGGGGAGGATGTGGGGCCTGACCTGGAAAGCCTGGTACATCCAGCTCAGCGCAGATAACCTGATCTGACCCACGTGAACCCAGATCACATGGTCGATGTGGACTTCAGTGAGCCTTGCCCAACACAAAAGAGGGCTACTTCCCTAGTAAGAAGACTAGCAAGCTAGTCGGACTTAACTGGCCTGGACCAGAGCCTGGAGGCAGGTGCAAAGGGAAATGCCATGCCCAGTTAAGATCCGCTCCTCAGCACAGCAGGAAAGGATGCCAGCAAGCCACAGCCAGGCAAAGGGCATGCCATAATCAGGGCTCAGAAAATTAGAGACAAAGAAAAAGAGAATTCTGAAAGCAACTAGAGAGGAAAGACCATCATCTATAAAGGACCATGTTACGAAAAATAATGGATTTCCCATCAGAAACCGTGGAGGCCTGACTTAGGGTTTCTATTGCTGTGATGAAACCATGACCAAAAAGCAAGCTGGAGAAGAAAGGGTTCATTTGGTTTACATGTCCACACTGAAGTCCATCACTGAAAAACACCAGGACAGGAACCAAACAGGGCAGGAATCTGGAGGCAAGCGCTGACACAGAGACCATGAAGGGGTGCCTGCTCCTCATGGCTTGTTCAGTCTACTTTCTTATAAAACCCAGGACCACCAGCCCAGGGGTGGCTCCACAATGGGCCCTCCCATCAATCACTAAGAAAATGCCCTACAGGCTTGCCTGAAGCCCAATCTTATGGTAGCATTTTCTCATCTGAGGCTCCCTCCTTTCTAATGCTTCTAGTTTATGTTGAGTTGACATAAAACTAGCCAGGACAAGGCCCAAGGAGGGGCCTCCAGAACACATCTCACAAGGAGTGAAGACAGAGAAGGGAACACAGAGGACATAGCACCATTCAGCCATGTTAGAGTGTTAGATTTTACCAATGAAGACTCAGGAGCCAGATGCTGGCGTGAAAGCCTGCTAGCTCAGAGAGGCAGAGAAAGCACCCAGCTGACTTCCTGTTCCAACAATGTCCCAGAATGAATCCCTTCTCTCCTGCCATCTCAAAACAAAAACAAAAACAAAAACAAACAAACAAACAAAAACCCTCCTTCAAACCCCTCCCTTCCACTTCCTGTGCGTCTCTCTATCCGTCCTCCTGACTTCCTTGTTTTCTTACTGACCCGTGTTCACTTCCTATCAACTGGTTGCTTGCTGCACCTCTTGACACACAGTTGATTTTATTTCATCCTTTTTACAGAATTCAAGCAGAGAGCTCTTGGATTAAAGACGTGATGAGTCACACTACAACCCAAAATGGGTTTTTCTGGTAAATAACACAATCTCTTCACAGTTTGGAGGATCAAATATCCTACAACACAAGACAGCACCGACAGAGTAACAAGCCACAGTGACCACAGGCTGCAGGAGCTTGGCGTGGAGGAGAGTCAACTCTACCATCAGCAAAGGAAAGATACAGTCCCCTGACCCTTAGAGCTGCTCAAGAAGCCAGATTACCTTCTAGAATACTCACTATAGACCTGGGCTCTTCCCACATCAACCCTCACCTGTCTACCAACCCTGTCAAGAGCCTTAGCAGACTGGAAATTCTGGAGTGTGGAGGAAACGGCAGGCACCGTACCCTGAACTCCAGGTAATTCATGCTTTCTTCCAGTGTGTCTTGAATCATGTCCTTGGTCAGCGCTGCCCAGGGCCAGTGAGACACTCCAGTCCCTCTATTCTCCAGCTGAGTTTTGTATAACAAATGTGAAAGCAGACGTGGAAGGTTCTACAGAGAAGGAGACATAGACAACATGGCAGTTGTCTGTTCTGTTATTTCTTCCCTCAGAGCCTTACGGATGCTCTGGGACCTGGGAGCAGCTGGGCTCCAGCAGGGCTGGAGTATAAAGCAACTTCCAAATCCGTACAATCATACGGAGCCCGGTCTGAGCATGAAAGGTTTCCGAAGACCGTCGTTTTAAAGAGCTCCTGTAAATCGCAGCTCTCATGCATTTCCAAGTTTTCAAGGTAACTGGCCAGAGCTGCAGCAGAAGCAAAAATAAATGGATTATTCTATTCAGATACAAATGATGTACCACTTATGGCTACAAGAAAAATCAGAGCACCAGGAAAATGTCTACATTTACCCAGGTTACTCTCCCTCCCTCCCCCTCCCTCTCCCTCTCTCTCCTTCTCCCTCCCCCCCCCCCCCCCCCCCCCAACAGATCCAAAACCAGTATCATCACTCCCCTCAAGCCACACCAGAAGCCAGGGAAGGAGGCCACCACAGAGAAGTTTGGCAAAGATGCCCCCTGCCAATCTAGTTTTTTAAACTATAAACAACCCCCAACTCAAGTCTATTGGAGTGGTTTCAAGTTCCTCCCCAGAGTGACTGACAAACATTTTGGAACTCTCAGGTTCCTGGAGATGCTGCCTGGCTTCCTTTCCAAGCTGCTGGTCCTCAGCGGGTCAGGCCCTCAGCACAGGCTCCCTAGGAAAGAGACAGTAGGTGAGGGTGGCACACAAACACACATACACATGCACACACACACATATACACACACACATACACACATACACAGACACATACACACACACACACATACACACATACACATACACACACACACACACACATCTTCCAGGAGAGGACAAGTCAGGGCTGGCCAGAGGGAGAGCAGCCCAATAGTCTTAGGCAATGGCTCTATTTGATGTGAATGGGAGAAAAAGACTCTTGTTTCTCACTGTTCTCCTGGGTGACAGTAACCATGGATATAAATCAGTTTTTGGAACCTGTCAGTTGCCAGTTGAATATAAGGAGCATCTTTTCTCGGAGCCACGGCTAGGCAGGCAGAGAGACAGACACAGCAGCCCAGGAAACAGACCCTGAGGCACGAACACAAAATAAACCTTCTATCTTTATAACTTACCCATCCTGAGGGACTGTGTTACAAACAAACAAATGTCGACAGCAGCCAAGTGTAGACTTTGTTGTATTTGTTTATTTAAGGAGAAGCCCAGAGGATGGGGGTGGAAATAATATTAGAATTAGAAAGTTAGGCATGGCTGCATACATCTGTAGAACAAGTACCTGAAAGGCTGAGACAAGAGGATTCCTTAGGCACAGGGCAACCTGGGCAACAGAGACCCTGTCTCAAAAAACAATCAACAATAACCAATAATATTAATAATAATAACCTGCACACAAAATCAAGTAAACAAACCTTTAAGATGTACAGGGTTTGGGGTGGTGCCAAAAAGATGGCCCAGCAGTTGAGAACACATATTGTTCTTGCGGAGGATCTGAGTTTGGTTCCAGCACCACGTCAGGCAGTCCACACCCGTCTGAACTCCAGCTCCAGGGGATCTGACACATCTGATCTCACTGGGCACCTGTACTCACATGCACAGAGCCACACAGAGACACACAATGTAAAAATAATAAAAATGAATCTTTTCTAAATAAATTCAAATGTCCTTGGGACAGGAAGAAGAATTGGTTGTGGACCTGGTGGCTCTGTCGCCTGGGTCTAGCCTGGGCCCTGTGTAGTGCTGGTTTCCAGACATGTCACAGACTGCTCTAGCTCCTCTCCAGAGCCTCTGTCTGAGGTGCTTCATCCAGGCTTCCACTTGTAGATGGAAAAATTGGCACTCATCAAAGGTAAACAGCTTGCCCAAGGCCACAGAGGGGTAGGCCTGACCGGGACACCCTAGAGCTTCCAAAATGTTCAACTCCTTCACAGGAAAAGGCATGCCAGGTGATGTCAAGGCCAACTGTGCTCGAGCCAGCAGAGGGCCCTTGAGGAAGGAGCTACCAAGCTTTAACGAATACCATTTCTTTTCTTTTTTTTCTCCTTTCTTCCTTTTTTTTTTTTTTTAACGGAAATGAGGGGAAACATGCAGTCTCCAGTGCTTAACTGTTACACACTACAAGTCGCCCATGCTGCTTCTGCCAAGCTGGGTGTTTGCTCAGGCTAGACCACTGGGCATGTGTCCAGGCCCAGGACTTGAGAATATCAGATTAAGGGGGGGAAGGGGGTTGCTCCCCACTTCAGAGAAGCTGGAGGAAATTGAAAACTGAGACCAGAAGAATCTGTGTCCTCCAAATTGGGATGCGTTCCAGAAAAGAAAGAGCTGAAAGCACCTCCTGAAGACTACAGGTTCACCGGGGAGCGTTCTCAGGGAGCCCCACTTCCTGCCGGTGACTGCGCGCTGATAAGAGAGTTGCCCGGAGCAAGACTGACACCTTGTGGCTCACTTTGATTTTGACGGCTTACACTTGGACCCCAAAAAGAAACCTGGGCAACCGGACAAGCCTAGAGAACAAACTTCCATTGGCCTTCCTTGGACTCTAGGCGTAAAAGCAATTCTACCATTTTCATGAAACATGAGTAGCAACACAAGAATATACCGCAAAATCCACAGCCAAGATGTCCTCTGAAAAAAGGAGCCCTGGGTCCTGAGAACAGCCATGTTCTCTCCACCTCACCCGTTTGGTTTCTTGCAAGCTGAAATCTCTCAGTTAACAGAGTCGAAGGCCTCAATTCTAAGGAGTTTTAGTCGCAGGTTTCTAGAACGCATCTGTCAAGCAACTATTTGTCCTGCCTTCCCTGTGAACATCATTCACTCATGAGGTAAGAGCTGGCAGGCTCTGGTCATCTGTTCCAAGGTAATTAATTACCAAGCCTACGGAGGCGGTAGCAACAGGCATGATTTCTCCAAGGTTAAAAAAGAAAGGGCTGGAGAGATGGCTCAGTGGTTAAGAGCATTGACTGCTCCTCCAGACAGCTGTCTGTACCTCCAGTTCCAGATCTGACTCCCTCACACAGATATACATAAAGACAAAACAACAATGCAGACACAACAATGCACATAAAATAAATAAATGATTAAAAATTAATATTTTTTCTAAGCAAAAAGAAATGTAATCAGTTATAATATTCTAAGAAATCAGTTCTCTTAAACGTATTGACTGGTCAAAGAACAAATCAAATTTCCATAGGATTTATGTTTAACTTGGGTCGGGAGGGTTTGCCATGTGAAACTTCACCTGAAATCTGTTAAAGCCAAATAAGAGGCAACACAGATCTATGGAAATCTCAAGTTCCATAGCCTAGACCCAGAATCCTACCCATCTGCAAATGTTATCATCTTTATCAAATCTGCTGCACTTAGAGTCACCCGGGAGACACTCTGGGCATGCCTGTGAGGATGTTTCCAAAGAGATCTAACTGAAGAGGGGTACCCCTCCTTGGGCAGCACCATCCCATGAGCCAGAGTCCCAAACCCAATAAACAGGAAAAGATACAGGAAGTGAATGAGCACTAGGATTCATCTCTCCCTGCTTCCTGATGGTGAACACAGTGTAACCAGCTGCCTTGTTCCTGCTGCCAAGCGTTCTGTGCCTTGATGGGCCACATACCCTCAAAACCTTGAGTCAAAACAAGCCACTTTTCTGAAGTCAAGTATCCAATTCAGCATCCTAGAAATATGTTGGCACAGCACCTACTCAGGAACATGAGCGCCCAGGAAATGTCCTTATTTTATCAGGACACTAAAAACAGTCTATATATCATTGATCAGGAAATGCTCCAACAGTCTGAAACTCTAGGGTGAGACAGTGTCTTAGCTGGAGTTTGACTGCTGTGAACAGACACCATGACCAATGCCACTCTTATAAGGATAACATTTAATTACAGATTCAGAGATCTAGTCCATTATCATCAAGGCAGGAGCATGGCAGGCATGGTGCAGGAGGAGCTGAGAGTTCTACATCTTCATCAGAAGGCCAGTAGAAGATTGGCATCCAGGCAGCTAAGAAGAGGGTCTCAAAGCCCAAGCCCACAGTGACACACTTCTTCCAACAAGGCCACAACTCCTAAGGGTGCCACTCCCTGGGCCAAGCATATTCGAACCATCCCAGACAGGAATCTGTATTGGAGTCCCCACACCCTGAACTGATCTTGACACTGTTGAATACAGTGAAGTAGTTTTTTTCGTAAGTTGGTTAGCCCTCCAAAGTACATTGCCTAAAAAAGCTAGACCACAGACTGCTACATACAGTACGATACCATCTGTGTGGAGAAAGAAACCAGTTGCATCTCACCAGCACATCTGTCTGCAGATCCACAGAGAAAGCTGAAGAGGGACCAAGGTGAAAAAGAACTGCATTGCCTCTGCATGCAGCTGGAAGAGGATTAGGGTGGTGGGCAGCAGGGCTCTGGCGTAAGCCACAGCCTTCCTCTTCTCTTTAGAGTAGTGGCCCTCAGCCTTAATGCTTTAACACAACTCCTCATGTTGTAGTGACCTCTAAGCCTAAAACTATTTTTGTTTCGACTTTATAACTTTATAATTTTGCTACTGTTGGGAATTATAATGACGATATCTGTTTTTTTCCAATGGCCAACCCCTATGAAAGGGTCCTTGATAACCCCTAAAGGGTGGTGACCCGGAGGTTGGGAACCACTGTCTTGATGACGTGCGTTCCACAGCACTGGCTCGCCTAGTTAAGTCGCTTTTAATGCTAGGCTGGCTTGACACCTCAGGGTAAAGGCACTTGCCACCAAGCCTTCAGCTGAGTTTGATCTCGTGGATCTGCCCACAAGTTGTCCTCTGACTACACATGACATGAGATGCAAGTGCACAGGAGTGTACACAAATGCACGCACACACATGTGTATGCTCACGCAAAGGGGGAAAATGATAAGATCTACCAAAATATAACAGTTACTGCTATTATAGCTTTGTCTTCCTTTAGAAATTTTGATATTTTCCAAAATATCTTCAATAGTGTCATACTCTTAGAACAATATAGGTTTTTTCATTTTACATTTTTTTTTTTTTTTGAGATAGGGTTTCTCTGTGTAGCCCTGGCTGTCCTGGAACTCACTCTGTAGACCAGGCTGGCCTCGAACTCAGAAATCTGCCAGTCTCTGCCTCCCAAGTGCTGGGATTAAAGACATGTGCCACCACTGCCAGGCTTCCTTTTACATTTTTAAGATTATAATTTAACTACATTTCTCCCTTCAAACCCACCCTGCTCTTTTCTCACTGTTCTTGCGTGTGTGCGTGTGTGTGTGTGTGTGTGTGTACACATACATAGGTATACCTAAATATACCGTCTGGTCTACATAATGTTACTTGTATGTTTTCAGGGCTGACTGTGCTGGACAAAAGATCAGTATGTTCCTCCCTGGGGGAAGACACCTCTCACACTCACCACCAGCCCCAGATCCAGGAAGAGGAACTAGGAAACAGACAAGTGTTATGGGACAGGCCAATGACAAACACTCGTGCTGCTTCTTCCTAAGAACGGCTCAGTGTTCACACCTGTAAAGATCAGGCATTCCTCCACCTTAAACCATGATAATCCACAACAATCAGTCAGGCCAACTCTGTGGGTTTGGAGATACGGCTTTAGTGCTATTGTCCAAGCCTCAGCCTTGTCAGTGCTGTGATTACAACAGGCATGGGGTTAGAGACATGGCTCAGAGGTTAAGAGCACTGACTTCCTGAGGTCCCGAGTTCAATTCCGAGCAACCACATGATGGCTTACAACCATCTGTAATGAGCTCTGACACCCTATTCTGGTGTGTCTGAGAACAGCGAGTATACTCACATAAAATAAATAAATCTAAAAAAGGAAAGAAGAAAAAGAAAACCAGGCATGTACCAACTTGTGTACTTTTCATTTGACATCCATACCTCCTAGCAACATTCAAGCAAACTTCATTTTACATGGGCAAATTAGAAATGCTGTCGTCTGAAGCAATTTTAAAAAAGAAAAAATTACCCAATTATAAAAAGCTACCGAAGCCGGGTGGTGGTGGCACATGCCTTTAATCCCAGCACTCGGGAGGCAGAGGAAGGCGGATTTCTGAGTTCGAGGCCAGCCTGGTCTACACAGTGAGTTCCAGGACAGCCAGGGCTACACAGAGAAACCCTGTCTCAAAAAAACAAAAACCAAAAACCAAAAAAAAAAAAAAAAAGCTACCGAGTAGTCTGCTCTGGCCCAGTCACCTTATACCAGCTAGACTGCTCACATCCCTATGTTGCCGGCTTCCTGTCTGAATGAACACCTTTGTGGCTTCACTCCATTGTGGCTCTGTGAGTTGGTGTTAAGTTTTGTCAGCACAAGCAGTACTACTGAAGTACCGCAGTCAAGACCACTATACTACATTAAAAAGCTCAACTGTATGCCTCAGCTGCCTTCAAAGGGCGACCAACAAATGGTCACTTAAAAGGAAACGTAAAAAAATCATTGCCTGGGTGGGTTCAGTCGGAGACCTGTCAATCACAGTTCAAAGAACCTACAGCTAAGATGTTACAGATTCAAATCTGAAGAGAACAGCAGAACCAGTGACTTCTTTCTTGATGTCGTTTTTCTTTCTAGAACGCCGGAGTACACCATGCCTTGTGCTTCTTCCGTTCTTACCACTCACCACTGAATCTAGCAATGGCTCAGGAGTAATGATACATCCATGTCAATGCCAAACTGCTATCTCTACTCAAATGTCTCCCAACCTAACTAGTTGATAGCATGCATCACTGCAAAGTTCTCCAAGTTATTAAGAAGGGCCTTAGCTCAGTGTTATGTGATGCCTGAGACAATGCCAATCTCAACAGTCATAGTCCTACCAAAAGAACAGTCCTTGTGAACAGTGGCAGTAGACCGGATGCCTGTCACACTTTTGTAGCAGACACTAAGTTTAATTTCAAAATAGCCCAACAGCAGTCAGTCTTCTCCAACTTCTGAACTACCACCCTAGTCCAAGTCACCGTCATGGACTACTGGAAACACCAGCTTTTTCCTATTTCGAGTCCTGGATAACTGGATTCTCAACTGGAAAGCTGTGAATTCCATTCAAAACCAACAGTCATTCCCTCCCACTTCCCAGCACAAGCCACAGAGCCTGTGCTCACCTTCCTGGTCTAGCCTTACTCAGCAGTTTCTGTTGACCTCTGCTTTAACTTTGCTCAACTAATGTTCTCCCACATAACCCACTTGGCCCACCTCCTCCAATGTTCAGACCTTTCAATAACCAGATTATGTTCTATGTAATCTACACTTTCCCACCACAAGCCACCTTTTCTATCCCACATTTATGTATGTTTTCTACACACACATCCCTACCTCCCTGACAAACCATGGGCTCAGTATTGTAACACATACCTGAGGGGACTAACTTGTATTTATACCTCTTCAACCAACAAGGCTAAAGACCAAGGGCCCTGGAGGAGTCCCACACACAGGAACCTTCAACTTCACTAAGAATGGGGGAGAGGTTGGGGGTGCAGGCCACAGCATGGCACCCTAGCCTTTAAGGCCTCAGCTTTAGAGATTTACCAAAACCATGACAAGCAGACATTGGGCTAGACATTGCCACTGTTCATCGTGTACCTAGATAATCCACAGTAGAGTGGACAAGGAGTCAAATGAATAACGCAGCATGGCATGCTGGGAACTGGCCTTCACAGGGATATTAACTTCACTCATCAATTTAATTTCCAAATCTTCAGCATTAAGGATTCAAAATCCCAAAACCTTACCATCTACACACATAAATACATATTCATACTTAGTAGCTGACTATACCTAAGGTAACCATCACACAAACCCAGGACTTATAGTACCGTCCAACACAATTTATGTGAACTCACCTAATATCAAAACTAACACATAAGCTGAGGGAGAATATTCTAGGTTAGGAATAACCATGACAACCAACTAGGACATGTGATCATGGACAATGGTTGCAGGCTTCAAAGTTTTCTACGATAAAAATGTAGTAAGATCAAAGATACCACATAACCAAATTCATTCTAAACCGGTAGGATACAACTACCAATTGTCTAGTGAAACATAAAAATGAATGAATAAATAAAGTGTAGGCCTTCCTTACTAGATTTTTCAAAACCGAAAACAAAAAATAAAAACTTCCCTTGTTGTCTCCTCCTCATTGGATATAAATGCCTCCTGTTCTACGCAAATGGTCAGTGTTATGTGATGCCTGAGACAATGCCAATCTCAACAGTCATAGTCCTACCAAAAGAACAGTCCTACGCAAATGCGTAGAACCTTGGGATAGAGTTGCAACCCAACCAGTTGAGACTAAAAAAAATAACCAGCTGTCACTGACAAGAGATTTAAAACTCTAAGATGCCTATTCCTTTACTGTTGCAAACTTGATTATACAGCAAGCCTTGAAAGACCTGTGAATTCTAGGAAACTACTTAAAACTCTTCACACCATAAGCCTTAAGTCCAAACACCACACAGCTGTACATTCTCCATACACACCACGAGACACGTACTGGGTAAAGATGAGTATTTATTCACTTTACAAAGAGAATGGTATTAAATTGCCATAAACAGCTCCATTTATAGACAAATAACTGTACATCAATAGTTCCAGCAGCTTGCCCAAGATGCCCTTCCCGATTCGGCTGTGCAGCCTGCTCTGCCCAATGGGAGCCCTCCCAGATCGTGAGTTTCTTACAGTCACAGGTAGGAAAGACACACATCTGCTCAGTCCTCTCTGCAGACGTGAGCTCTCCATCTGCGTCCCTTACTGAATGCCAAGTTAGTACGGGCCCACTCTTTAGAAACAAGACAAATTACTGGTAATTTGAAAAAGCTGTGTAGCACACCAAAATACTTATTTATACATACATAAAAAATCTTGAGTAAGATTTATCATTTTGAAAGATAAACAGATACCCTAGCCCTGCCAAGAGTGGGTAATGAAAAGGAACAAAAACATTAAATTACTGAATTATAAAAATAGTTTCTTTGGAAAAAAATTCCAGCAAGGTTATTATTAATATCTAAAACCAAAGAGAAAAAATAAACAATTGTTCTCTGATCCATTAGTAATTTAAATAAAAATGGAAACCTCCTCAAAAGCAGCTAGGACTGAAGGGTTACAAAGTCGCATGTTGAGCAGGTCTCATCTGTACACTGATGAGTCTTTACAGTCTGCAGACAAGAAACCCCTTAGGTATGGCTGAAGCTTTGCCATTATTAATTACCATTAATTACCATTATTTTGTTTTGTTTAAAAAAATATCTCACATGACACTTTAAAAAATAAGTGGTTATTTGGGGAAGCACTCCAACCACCCTGGATCTGCTGATCTGGGTCAGGTCAGCAGTAAGTGGACAAGCTAGGGAGACTGTGACTTTATTTCTGTAAATCACAACCATTTTCATTTTGAGTTATTCTTTCATGTTTTATGAAAATGTATCAAATTAGACGTGCCGGATTAAAAACAATTCATTGATGTTGCTTGCATTTGGACTGGATGACTGGATGAAAGATACCAACCTGAGATGAGAATCAACTCCTTTCCAAGTGTCCAGTTCCTGACCCCTATGGCATGTCTGTATTCACCTAAGTCAGTTTCCGATAGAACCAATCATACCAGAGTATTATATTATAAAAATATACCATATATTGGACACTCGTGTCAGTACATTGCAGAAAGTGTGTCTATTTACTGTGTAAAGTTTATTAACATTTGGATGAAACACTCTTATTTACACAGTTAAAGTCTGGGGCACGCAGGACAGGAAGGAGGTGTGGGAATCGCCTCTGTGAACTTGGAAGCATGTGCGGCCTTTTGTCTTCTGGCACAGGGCAAGCCTCCCTGGGAGGATGCGATAGATAGCATTGGGCAAGGCGAGCCAGGATCCTCGTGTGACGGGCTGTTTCTGTCTTCACTCTTCTTCACTCTCATTTTCAGGATCTAAATCTGAATCTCCATTTAATTCCTTTTCACTTGACACTTCTCTGTCCTCTTCATTCTCTTCTTTGTCTTCCATGTCCTCATCTTCCTCCTCATTGTCTTCATCAACGCCCTCATCCTTTTCACTGTCTTTCTCTTCATCTTCGTCCCAATTATCCTGGTAGAAATAGCAAAGAAAGGAGTTTATGAAGTTCCCTGACAGTGAGGGTAAAAACCAGATAGTGCAGAAAACATCACTCACATCAGAATCCTTCTCCGGAATCTCATCATCAGACTCCTCCTCAGAAGACTCTGTAAGAGAACAGCAGAACAGGGCTGAGTCACCCAGTGTGTACTAGTCAATGAGCAGCTGTCTTTGCTGTTGGCATGGTTGAATCAGGATCCTATGTGGCCCAGACAGGCCTGCAGCCTGCAGCCTGCCTGCTTCAGCTCTAACCTGAGCGTACAACATAGGGCACACACCTTCTAGATTCAGCGCCTAACTTTACTATGACACCCAACCCCCTTTGTTTTTTCTGAGACAGAGTTTCTCTGTGTAGCCCTGCCTGTCCTAAAACTCACTCTGTAGACCACGCTGACTTCAAACTCAAAGAGATCCGCCTGCCTCTGCCTCCTTCGTGCTGGGATTAAAGGTGTGCAACACTACCACCTGGCTTATTACCCTGTTTTTAACATTTATTTTTATTTTAAAATAAAACAAGGGGGCTGGAGAGGTGGTTTAGCAGTTAAGAGCACTGACTGCTCTTCCAGAGGTCCTGAGTTCAATTCCCAGCAACCACATGGTGCCTCACAACCATCTGTAATGGGATCTGGTGCCCTCTTCTGCTGTGTCTGAAGAGAGCAACGGTGTACTCATATACATAAGATAAAAAAATATTTAAAAAAAAATAAAACAAGACGTGCGTGCATGTGTGTAGACACCTGAAAGAGTAGCTGCCAGCAGAAACACGAGAGCACCAGGCTGCTGAAGTCACAAGCAGTGTAAGTATCTCATGTGGATGCTGGGACTGGAATGTGCTCTTTACCCCTCAGCCACCTCTACCCATAAAATTAGTATGTATATTCACAGAAACATTATTTCAAGTATCAACAACTTATAAAAATCTTATCTTATATTCCATCATTTTTGGGCCGCCAAATAGACAGTGGGTGTGTAAATATTCTATGTAAGAAATGATGGGCCATGCATCTATCTAAAATACATGCTTTTGCATGGTTTGTGACCTATAACAGCTAGTTACAGGAAAACAGTCCATGGTTCTGTAGGTCACAGCTCATCCACATCACAATCACTGGAATTTTCTTGACTTACTTAAGCAAACAAAATATTAAATAAAGTAATTTAGAAATTACTAACAACTTAAAAATATAAGGAAAACTACCGGAATATCTTTAAGTTTATAGAAGTATACTATTATTTTTCTCTATAACCATTCTACTTCACGTTTAGACAGTTCCCAGTCAGTATTCCTAGTTTTGATTGCTGCTATAATGAGGTTTTTTTCTAAAAGCTTTCTATGACCAGTTACTGGGGTATAATAATGCTGACTCCTTTTTGCTCGTCGTGGTGCTCAGGACACTTGCTGATTGGCAGAGAACCTATTAACAACAGGTGACTGCAGATTCTTTGTGCCAAAGAATAATATACGTAAAGTCTAAGGTTTTAGATTAGAATTCTTTAGGAAGGACATCTGGAGAAATAAAAAAGTACCTTACTATCTGGTTCCTAGCTTCACCACTTAAGATGCTGAGGAAATTCCTTTTAATTCCGTGGGTGCTTAAATTATTAGAGATGTGTAGATGGTGTGCTTTCAAATTTGTTTCTATGCTTAGTGTTCTCCAGTGGAATGTCACTCCACTGTATTAGCAGATTTCTTGGTACATTTTAGAACAATTGGCTTAAGTCAGTCTTGGTCCTCAGCATTCTTGTTTACCAATACCATGGTCTCCTACATTCAAGTTCTTCAATTTCGACTACCACAAGTCAGTAGACCACATGCCAGCCACTTCCCTTGGGTTTTGTCAGGGGTTTGACAGTTTTAAGAGATGTGACGAGATTTCACACTCTTGTTTATATGAAGAAACTAGGTTTAAAAGGATTCATGTACATATGCAAATTTATAAATGCAAAATAGTAAGATGTTCCTAAGAACAGGTAAGGGCAGGGGGAGGTCTTTCTGGAAGGAGGTGGTAACAAAACAGAAGAGAGGAGGGGAGGTGATGTGGGCTAAGGCAGAGAGGGAGGGAACAGGTGAAAACTATGTATGAAGACACATGTTTAAAAATTCCATGACAGCCGGGCAATGGTGGCACACGCCTTTAATCCCAGCACTTGGGAGGCAGGTGCAGGCAGATTTCCGAGTTCGAGGCCAGCCTGGTCTACAGAGTGAGTTCCAGGACAGCCAAGGCTATACAGAGAAACACCCTGTCTTAGAAAAAACAAAACAAGTCTACGACAAAGCCCATCCATCATTCTGAACACTAACCAAAAACATTAGCTTTTTAAAAAAAGACCCTCCCTGGGCATGTCTACAAAGGCATGTCTACAAAGACTGAGCAGCCACCAGTCTCTACCCCAACCTTTACCTTCTTCATACACCAATCTTGCCTTCTGTCCAGGGGAGGGCATTTTTTTCGTTTTTTCAGATGCTGTAACCTGAATGAAGGAATTATAAAGCAATCATAAACTTATTCTAACTATAGTCAACACCACACCCAGCTCCCCAACACTCAGCTAGTTTACCCTCTAGACTGGCCTCCTCCAAAGGAATGAAGGACTCAAAAACAAGTTAGAACAATCATGAGAAAAATATAAAAGGAAACTGACTCTGTAAGTGCTCAGAAACTATGTGCAATGGTGAGAACACCTTACTGCACGAACTGTTGACTAGACACCTGTGACTCCCGGCTCACAGTAACAAGCTGAGCTAAACACACACTGGTGAGAGTCTGGGCATGCAGCTCAGTTGATGAGTGCTCGCCTGTGCTCTGTGCAGGCCTGTAGGTAGAGGCAGGACTAAACATTCTACAGAGTAGGTTCAAGGCCAGCCTGGGGGAGGAAGGAATGAACACGTTGGGAACGCAGTCAGGCTTCCCTGCTGTCACTCGGGTAACTCCCAGGTTAAAGCTGGGACTCTGACTGAACTCAGTCTCTTACTACTTGGGTAACTCTTCATTGCCCTCCCCACTATCACACCCAGGTCTGAGTCCAAGCCATTTGCTCACTTGTGTGACGAGAAGAATGAGCTTCCCATGCAGGTGTGAGAGTTTCTGGAAAGTTCTGACTCTGCTTTCCATTAGCTGGTAGAGTGTTCCCAGCTGGTGTACTAGGTCAGGCAACTAGAATAAAAGATACACAAGTAACCACTTGGCATCATCAGCACATTCTAAAGAGGACATCCCATCATGCTCAGCCTAGCCCGGGAGCCAGCCCCTTCACAAGCAGGGGTCACAAGTCCTTCTAGCAACAGTGAGGGCTTGGACAGAGCCTAGCAACAACAAACTTTCAAAGAAAACCCTTGGTGTCCTGGCAAGAAAATAACCTCAAAACACACAAAACATAAGGCAGAACAGGTGGCATACACTGATAAATTATTTTTAACAAGGTCAACAGAGGGTAGATAACAAAAATACTCCACTACACATCTCTTAGCTGAAGAGACTTTCCTCTGACTCTTGTCCAGCATCCAGAACATCACCTACACTTGTCATAGGCTCTGAGGCACCAGAAGCTCCTCCCAGCTGTCAGGACAGAGCAATGAAGAACGAGGTGAACCTCACACACATCACTGTAAGATCATCCTATCAATCACACTGAGGAATTCAACAGGAAACCTTTCATTTGTCCCTATAAATGGGAAAGGATCCTATACTTTGCCCTTTAAATTAGCCTTTACTGGCCCGATTTCTGACATTTGAACATAAAACAATTATTGCTTGTCTCTCTCCCTTTTCCAGCATTCTGTCAGTGTTCACCCCAGACGTACAACAGAACGTGTGCCTATTTGGAAGCACCGACGGGAAGGAGCCTGAGCTAAGGAGCAAGCTGCAATAACCAGGGGGACACTAGTGACACTGTACATCGAGTCAAGCTGAGCTGCAGTGATGGCTCCGAGGCTGTGGCTGCACAAGCAGACCCCCAGAACTTGTGTAACTGTCAGGTGGGAGTGGCAACCTGCCTACAATTCCAGCCTTCTCAGACTGAGCTGGCAAGCCTTGATTTGAATGAGACCCTCCCTCAAAGAATAAGGAGGAAGATTCCGGACACCAACCTTGGGTCTCCATACACATATTAACATGTGCACATGTATAGTCCTACACATACGAATGTATACTATATACATACACATAAGTGGAGGGGACCTATAACTTAATTATGGAATGTCTTCCTTAAGCCATATGTTAAAACTTTTTAGGAAAATGTACATAAAATGCTAATAAAATAGTAATTTCATTTTTAGTTTACAATCTGACAGCCATGTGTGATGGCTCCTGCTTGTAACCAAAACACTTCGGCTGCAGCAGGAACAGCTGGAGTACAAAGACAGACCTGGCCACACAGTGGCCTCACACAGTTCCAGGCCTACTGAGTGAAACCCAGCCTCAAACACTAAACAGAACCCTCAGGATGGGGCTGCAGAGAGGACTTGGCAGAGGACTCAAGGACTCAGGTTTGGTTCCCCAACACACACACACACACACACACACACACACGGTGGCTCACAGTCATTGGTAACTCTAGATCAGGATAGCCAATGTTCACCTCCAGACATCTGGCATATATGTATATACACAGACAAAATACTCATACACATAAAATAAAGAAAAAACTTCAATACAGGCCAGTGAAATGGCACAGTAAAGCTGTTTATTGCTAGACCTGATGACCTGAATTTGATCAACAAAACCCACATAGGAGAGTGAGAGAGTGAGAGAGTGAGAGAGAG
>NW_021604762.1:1098783-1152392 GCF_004785775.1 Grammomys surdaster | reverse complement strand
AAAGAGAGAGAAAAGAGAGAGAGAGAGAGAGAGAGAGAGAGAGAGAGAGAGAGAGAGAGAGAGAGAGAGAACGCGCTACACTGTCCTCTGATCTACACACTTCACGCCATGGGCAACCCCCCAACACAGATACAAATAAACATAATTTCTTTAAAATTAAAAACTCAAAACATAACAAACATGCAAACAGTCCAATCATGCTGTAAAAGAAAAAATTGATTTTCCTGGGATTAAGATTTGTTTTATTTACTTGATTTATTTACCTATTTCTTTATTTTGGTGTTTTGTTTTGTTTTTGGCTTTTTTGAGACAGGGTTTCTCTGTGTAGCCCTGGCTGACCTGGAACTCACTCTGTAGACCAGGCTAGCCTCAAACTCTTGAACTCAGAAATCCGCCTGCCTCTGCCTCCCAAGTACTGGGATTAAAGGCGTGCACCACCACCGCCCGGTATTTTTGGTGTTTTGTGACAGGGTTTCTCTGTATAATTTAGCCTTGGCTGTCATGAAAATCATTTTGTAGACCAAGCTGGCCTTGAACTCACAGAAAGCCACCTTTGCCTCCCAAGTGCTGAGATTAAAGACTTGCTATAAGTTTTTATTTCCTACTAGGAGGTGATGGTGCATGCCTTTAATCACAGCACCCTGAAAACTGAGGCAGGAAGTGCTCCTTGAGTTCCCAGGACAGCGTGGTCTACAGAGCAAGTTCTAAGACAGACAGGGCTATAGACAAAGACCCTGTCTCAAAACCAAACCAAATCAAAACAAAACAAATAATACCCGACCCCCCAAAAAAACCCACATAATGATGATGATAAATAATAAACTCTCTAAAAGAAGCAAAGGGTAGCTTTAGTTTCTAACCCTTACCAAAGCCTAACTGGTCATTCATCCTTAGGAAGACTTACTGTGGATAGGTATGATGCATGGATCGTCAGCACACATTTCAGCCACTGGACCATTAAAACAGCACTAGCAAAGAAGAGAAATTCAAGTAAAGGAGATGTTCACCGATTCAAAACCAAGTATAACAAACTAAAACAGAGATCTGTGAAGGAAGGCGACTGTCAAGCACTGCATGTCCCAGATCAATCTACCAGGACAGTAACAATCATCCAAATATACTCAAATGATTTTCCATTTTATAATCACAGTTGAGCCCACCTACAAAGACCAGGCTGGCCTTGAACTCAAGAGATCCACGTGCCTCTGCCTCTGGAGTGCCGGAACTAAATAAAGTGTGCACTGAATGAGTGCTGTGCTATTATTCATCTATAGGACAGTAACTCAGCTCACGCAGTAGCACACACCTTTACTGAGGCAGAAAACACTTGAGTTCTAGGCCAGTAAGTTACAGAGGAAGGCTGTGTCAAACAAGAAAAAACGTAAGTCATTAAGACAGCTTACCTATTGGGATGTCCCTGTAACCTCTTCGTAAGCTAAAGGAGAGAAAATACAATTAGCATCAGCATTGAAGAGGGGAGCTTTCTCCACCAATTCCCTAATGCAAGGACGGCTGTAGGAGCTACTCCACCTGGCAATCTATTTTTACTCAACACAAATTTGAATTCATTTTCATAAGAGTAATTACATGACAGAAATATAGGTTAGGGTTTGAATGTTCAATAGATAAATGCACAGCGGCCAAATATAGACTGGTGATTGCCTATAAATAGGAAGGTATGGAAAGGGGCATACAGAGTCACTACTAATGGGTACAAGATTCATTTAGGAATGATACTTGGACAATCTATGAACATATGTTGTTCTTTTTAATAACTGCATTGTACACAAGGAAAGAGTTAATAACTTCATGGTATATATAAACAGTATGTCCACTTTTAAAATATATAAAATATATGAAAAAAATGCAAAGAAGGTAAATTTTAATTTGGAACAGATAATAACCCAATACATGGGTAGAAATCTCTATAGTTTTTAAATTTTTCCCACCAATGATGTAAAAATAGCACATACTATTACCAAAACCTCTCTCACAAAACACTTCATCATGTTAAAAAAAAATAACTACTCAAGAACAACTTCTACTACAAAGCATTCATTCTTCCAGTATAATATTTAATAATAAGTACCCAGTCTTTTACTATTTCAGTAGAATTATACTTTTGGAAATTAAAAGTATATTGTAAAATATACTTTTGAAAGAAATTAAGTTTCCCCTACTATAACTAGTGATTAAACACTTAAACTGAATTTCGTATATTGACGGCCTCAGAAATCTACTTTCAGCCGGGCAGCGGTGGCGCACGCCTTTAATCCCAGCACTTGGGAGGCAGAGACAGGCGGATGTCTGAGTTTGAGGCCAGCCTGGTCTACAGAGTGAGTTCCAGGACAGCCAGGGCTACACAGAGAAACCCTGTCTTGAGAACGGAAAAAAAAGAAAAAAGAAAAGAAAAAAAAAAAAGAAATCTACTTTCCCTGACACCCAGAATGAATACAGGTGCTGAGCTTCCCCCGAGTTTTCATTTCAACATCTGGTGCTGCTCAGTGTTTCTGCTAAGAGTGTCCACTCCTTCTCTTAGCCTAGCTGCTCCCTACCTTTGGTATTACAGTTAAACAGAGTTACTGAAGAACTAGCTCTTGCAGGAATCATGCAAGTTCCTTCTGCTGTCAGAAGCTGGTCCTACGAGGTAACCTTAATATTCTCTGCAATCCACATTCCAAACAGAGGAACTAACACAGCAGGCGAGTAGGTCACAAGGATAAAGGGAAAAAGACAACAAAGAAAGTGGGGCTCCCCGCTGGGGTACTCAGCAGTTACAATCCCACACAATGGCTCGGTAAGCAGCATTCCCTGGCTCACTTTTCACAGCAGCAGTGTTACCTCTTGCAACAGTGGGATAACAGCATGCAAGGGTATCCTCAGCACGGTCTTCTTTATTAGGTTTATATTCCTAGTTTGAAGCACTTTCTGTGAAAAAAAAAAAAACTGACAATTAAGACAAGCATACCTCCAATAAGGTATGCTGTACCTGAAAACTCTTATGTAACAACTGGAAAGAGGCCAAGGCAATAAAGCACTGACTGAACTGGGTGAATCAAACTAGAAATCAGGTAAAGTTGCCTTCAGGTAACACTCAAAAGAACATCTATCTCCAGACACTTTAACAACAAGAACGCACTGTTGGCCATCTCTCTAAATTCCATCTTACTGAGTTACAGCTGTCTCCACAGACAGAGCTAAGCAAGTTTGTTTCAAAGAAAGCTCTTTTAAACTGTCATCATTTGATAAAAATGTAAATCAATCAAATGATTAAATTAATAGATGCTCCAACCAAAGCCCTTTAAGGCTTTATCTCTAGGAGAAGGCCAGATAAACTCTGGGTTGCAGAAAAAGGAGCAGATCAGTCAGTGTTTTATGTCAGAGTGAGAAAAGAACCCATTCAGGGTCTGATGCACCCTTCCTTCCTAAAAACTTCCTTCCTAAAAGCTTTATATCTCAGTGGCAGGGTACTGAAAGCAAACACAGTAAGTTAGCTTCTAGCTATTTCCTCCAGTCCCTTAGAATCCTTTCAGAATCCTAATCAGATTTTACTTACTTGTAAAAATGGCCTTTACACCAACATGACTGCACCAAATACTATCTTTAAACATCACATAATTACAAGATTTCATAGGCTATAATATACATACATACATACATACACTTATTTTATACAATCACTGGGAAATTGAGGCACAGAATGTCCTGATCTAATAGTTCTTGATTAAGCTAAATTTCATTTTCAAATAAACAATATATAAGGTTCAAAGCAAACTACAAGTTAAGCACAGTGGCAGGCACCGCAATCCCAGCTACCTGGAGGCTAAAGTAGGAAGATTACAAATTTGGCCAGTCTGGCCAACTTACCAACATAATATCTTAGAATTTTTTTTTAAGTTCTAAGGGTAGACTACTTTACTGGCATGTATAAGGCCATGGGCTTGATTTCAGCACTGCTTAAAAAAGAAAGAAGGGGGGGCTGGAAAGATGGCTCAGTGGTTAAGAGCACTGACTGCACTTCCAGAGGTTCTGAGTTCAAATCCCAGCAACCACATGATGGCTCACAGCCATCTGTAATGAGATCTGATGCCCTCTTCTGGTGTGTCTGAAGACAGCTACAGTGTACTCATATATAATAAATAAATAAATAAATCTTTAAAAAGAAAGAAAGGAAGGAAGGAAGGAAGGAAGGAAGGAAGGAAGGAAGGAAGGAAGGAAGGAAAACGAGAAAAGCTACATATACATCCCCAGCCCTCAGGGGTCTAAGGCTAGCCTGGACTGCACGGTTCTATATTGACTCAACAACACTAACAAAACAACCTAAGTTGTAACCCAGTGAGAGTGCCGAGCTAGCACACAGAAGTCCTGGGCTTGAGCATCAGCAATTTAAAAAAAAAAGAAAGAAAAGAAAGAAAACCTACTCTACTAAAGCATAATGTGTTAATTTAAAACTTTAACAATAAAACTGAACGTACGTGGTAACTTTAAACATTACTAAAATAACCTCTTTATTATAAATCTGTAATCAAAGTTCTAATCATTTAGAAGCTCCCAAAAGCATTTGTACTCAGGATACTGTCACTCTTGTGTCAATTGCTTCAACCGTCTAATCACACAGGGACCCACTGTCTGATGAAAGTAGGAGTGTATGCAGTGGAGCTGCCGGAAATAAAAAGAAGCCAGCCTGTCGCTCCCGCTCCCGGGTTTTAAACTAAGCCTGATCACACTCTATTACTGCTGTGTCTGCTTTCTTTCTGGTTTGCTAAATAAGCCTCCTGGGGGTGGTAGGGGACACATCGATGCATGTGCAGGTGTCAAAGACAAAGAGACTCACAAACACACATACAGAGCCAGACATGGTGATGCATGCCTGTAATTCCAGCATTCAAGAGGCAGAAACAGTACTTTCTTTATGTATATTGGGAATATACATAATACACAACAAGTAAAGAAACAGACTCCAGACAGACAGATGACACATAGAAAGGACTAAATACAGCAAATAAAAGGAAGGGAGAATGACTAAGAAAAACAAAATCAAGAGAATATCTGTAAGTTCAAGGCCAACTGAGAAATACAATGAGACCATGTCTAAATCAGAAGTAATGAATGAATGAATGAATGAATGAATGAATGGAGGCTGGAGGTGTGGCTTAGTCTGTTGAGTAGTTTCTTAGCATGAAGTAGGCCACAGAAATTCAGTCCCTAGAACCACATAATCCTGTAATCCTAAAATCAGGGAGTCCAAGGTCAATGCTGACTACATCATGAGGCCAGCATGGTAAAAAGAAAGGAAGGGAAGGAGGGAGGGAGGGAGGAAACAAAAGAAGGGAAACAGAGAAGGACGGAATCTCCTCACGATCTGAACAGAACGCTTGCATACTTGTTCAATCTGAACAGCTTGGGAGAATGGAAAAGGCTGCTATTAATAAATATGCTTATATGTATTGATCAGATGATAGGTCACCAGAACTATAAGATGTCCATCAAGAGTAAAGCCTAACTACTTGGAAGTAATCTAAAACTTGTAGGCAGAAAAAAAGAAGTTTTAATAAGCTACCCAATACTTCTTATGCTATCAACGAGGCTATAATGCTAGCAATTTAAATTAAAAAGTAAAACAATACAAATAAATTATCCCAAACTAAGATGTATCAGTGCTGGGTATGGTTGGGCACACCTTTAGACACAGCACTCAGAAGGCAGAGGCAGGCAGATCTCTAGTGTGACTCCAGGATGGCCTACCGAGCAAGCTCCAGGACAGTCAAAGATACAGAGAAACCCTATCTCAAAAACAATCAGCTACAGTAACTTCTCTAGAGGTCATATTTAAACAAATAGCCCTATAAACCAGTTACAACTACCAAGAAGATAATTCTAGCAATGATTTTTTTTTCCTCTCACAACCTTACCTCACAACTAAGCATAAAACATTTTAAAATCCACATGCAGCCACTGTTTTCCCATGCACATCCATTTTCCAGAACTTGTTGTCAGACTTCACCCTCAGAGTATACACTTAGCGATTCATCCCCATCGTAAGTCTATAGTAGCACAATCTCTGCACTGCTAGATTTAAAAAGTCGTCTGCGCTGGCAATGGACATCCAGGCGCCAGACTCTGCAAGAACACACTCATCGGTCTCTTGGTGAATAGGAATGAATAGAACAGTGAACTTGCACAGCAGGTGCATTCTTCATTTTTAACTCTCAAATTGTTTTTCTAAGGTAGCCATTCCATTTCACACTGTAACAGCAAGGCATGGTATTCAACTGCTAAGTATCCTGACAATACAATGTCATTATTTTAAATTATTAAACAATATATAGCAGAGATATAGTGTCAAAATCTCACTGATTTTGCTTTGCCTTTCTGTGATGATTAATGTGTCTTAAAAACCTTTTTTCCATGTGGGCTGGTGAGATGGCTCTGAGGGCAAAGGAGCTTACAATTTCTATCAAATCTGACAACTGAAGGTCAACCCACATGGTTGGAAGGACAGAACCAACTCTCAAAGTTGTCCTCACCCTCCACACGGCCCCTGTGGCACTCTCTGGCACACACAATAAGCAAGCAAATAAACAAACAAATGTAAAAATTAACCATCAACATTTGCTACACATTCCTTTGTCCCTGACTTTTGTATGTTGTCTGTTCATATCTCCAGTGGTTTTTTAAGTAACAACTTGTTAGATACTTTGTATATACACTGGCTAAACACTGATGTGAGTAGACGTTTTCAGCCTGCAGCATGCAGTTCCATAGTGATGTTCTGTTTCACAGTCCTAACACTTTGAGTTGGTTTACTGGAATAGGCTCTTGCTGTATCACAAACGGCTAGCTTGTAAAGCATAATCATCCTGCCTCCTCATTCTCTGTGCACTACAACATCTGACTACCGCTGTCTCCTGAGACAGACAGGATCTCTCTGTGGCCCTGACTGTCCTTGGCTATACACATCAGACTGGCCTTGATCATTGCCTCATCTCAACTGCTGAGATTAACAAAGGCCCAACACCTCCAGCATCTAACATGTCTTCAACAGCAGAAGCTGTTGATTCTAAGTGTCCAAATGATGATTTATTCCTTTACCCTATGACTTTTATACACATACCTGCACTCACATAATGTTTAATAATAAAACATTTTTTAATTGTCATTAACTTGTGTTAGGTACGGTAACAGATGGTGGTTCCTTTTTTCTAAAGGCCTATTTATGGATGAAAGAGTTTTCGATCATTTCTAAGCTTTACTCCACCTACAGAAGCATGGGAACAGATAAATGAACACATGATGGGCAGGCAAGCATTTGTGGGAGCTTATGAACCTGACAGATGGGTTTCTGGTCATCTACAGTACTGTACAGAACCTGGTTCATCTACTGAAAAGGTTTCAGATCACAGTCACATACACCGACAGCAGGTGATATGCACTACACTCAAAGGTACTGCCAAACATAGGTTTTGTACAGATTATTTTTCGTCAAATATGTCTAGGTTTCCAAGCCACATTAAACTAAAACTCAACTAAAATGCATCATCAGAAACTACTTGGAAAGTAATTTGAGGTTTTTAAAGCTGCTGGATTCCTCTTTATACATATTACTTTATAAAGATATATTAGATAATCACATTGAAATCAATTTGAAAATCATAGCATTCACAGGTCACAAATTTAAAGTCATCTATACTGACTGAACTAATACTTAGGACTTAACAAATGAAACTCACATTAATCTGATCAGGTAGACCTTAAAGCCTATGGTGTTTCACTTGTTCTGCATATACTATGAATTTAAGAGCCAAGCTGAGTAGCTTCCTACAAGCAGTTACCAACTTACACAGACACATATTAACGCTTCCTGAAGTTTCTACAGCTAAACAACAATATAACCCCCAACCCTCTTCAATCTCCCCCCAAACTCCTACCCATTGCCATGGTTCCACCTCATTGCCCCTCACGGCCAGGGGAAATAAGTTTCTGGAATCCAGAGTAAAAACTCAGGAACGCATTTTCCTACAGAAAGAAATATAAATTGTGATCTAGAATGCTGAATGTTATAGTTCAGCTGCACTTTATACAGGCTTTTGTAAACTAAAGCCTAAATAACCCAACAATTCAAAATAGCATTTCTATGAGAAAATGCATTCCAGGTTTAAGAGAATTAGCACACCCCCATGGTAGGTTGGTGACCATCTATATATTGCCACCAAGCACAACTAACCTATGACTAAAACTGACAAAAAATTAAGTCACATGTTGCTATATAATGTAACTATTCATTCTACAAGTACAGGTTCAACAGTTTCTACTTTCTCAACTCATTGAAAATCTGTCCCAATACTTACATTTAACATTTCAAAATCATTGCTTTCTAAGCCCTGCGTGAGAAGGACTGGAAAGCTGTTCGTCTGTAGAAGGTCATCCTTCCTTCCTTTTCTATCTAGATCCATGGCACCAAGGCGCTCCTCGATGGTAGCCTACAGAAGAGAAACATCAGTCAGCCAGACAAGGACTGGGGGTTGCAAACAAGCTCAGATTCACACCTCAGGCACAAAGACATTCTCAACATCACAGTAGTATTATGCAAGAGAAGTGAAAAAGTTCCCACAATCTAACAAAAAACAACTACCTAGGGGCCACACTTGGGGACTGAAGAAATGGCTCGGAAGTTAAACTGCTTTCCCTGAGGAACCCAGTTTGATTCCCAGCACCCACATGGCAACTCACAACTATCATTAGGGCACCTGCTCCAAAAAAAAAAAACAACTGATGCCCTCCTGTGGTCTCTACAGGCACTGCATGCACAGAGTACATAGACATACATGTAGGCAAAACACCTATACAAATAAAATTTGTTGGGTTTTCTTACCTTTTTTTTTTAAAACAAGAGAGGCACATGCCCTGAACATATAAATCACACGTCCTCTGGGAATATTAAAAAATGAAAGAACCTGGCATCTTATTACTAAGGTAGAAGCAAAGAGCTATCCCCCACCTACGCTTTCCCTAACACAGCTATCCCTTCACAACTATCCATCAACTCAAGTTTGTCAAGAATATAAAGCCGGGCTGGCAAGATGGCTCAGGCAGGTAAAGAAGCCTGCCACCAAGCCCACCAACCTGACTTTAATCCCAGGAACCCATGAGGTGAAAGAAAGAACAATTATGCCAGGTTGTCCTGAACCTCCACACTCGACAGGCAGAACACACTTAAAACACAAATACACACATACACATACGCACACACACACACACACACAAAGTAACCAATTTTTAAAATGCCAAAGTTTATAGCCCTGCAAGTGACCACGACCATCACTGTGCAAGACCAGCTGGCACACCACCAGCCAGAGTTGCTCAGACAGCCAAGAGAAGAGGCATCATAGGAGCTCAGCAGTATGCGAAACCCAATGAAAGTCATCATAGCAAACCCTGATTTCATCTATTCAATTTACAGCCCAGCTATGAGGAAATGACAAAATCTGCTTTTAGATAAAAGCCTAAAAAACAACAGTAAGTTCTGAAGCTTGTCAAAAAAAAAAAAAAAAAAAAAACCCACACAACTCTACCTCTGCCCATTACACTCCCTACAATTTCTCAACCCTCGGACCCAAGTAAGTGGTCATTACCTCATTACTGCCCAATTTCCTCTTGCTCTCGGCCTCCTTGGGCTGGGTAGCCGGCAGCTTGACTGGCACATGATGTCCAGGAACCCCAGGCACCAGAACTTTTGCTTCAGAATTCATTACTGGTGTTTTCACCTGTCACACAGTACCAGGGTGTGGGAAAGATGTAGCTTAGTTCTTGTGCTTCCTAGTAACAAAGCAAGCAGCCCTCCAAAGGCTTTTTCATCAGACAGTGTAATACAATATACTTACCACGACAAAAATTCAAGACAAACTGTTAACTGAATATTGGCAAACTTAAAATACTGGTTAAAAGCTCATGGATTTAAAGTTTACAATATCTCAGAGCACAAACCACGAAGAATAAAACCTACCAAATACTGTGTGATCTAAAAAAATGTTCAAGTTACACATCTCACAACTTCCAGAATTAAATCTTTGCCAACCATGCTCAGACAG
The DNA here is from genome assembly GCF_004785775.1 of Grammomys surdaster. Lineage (NCBI taxonomy): Eukaryota > Metazoa > Chordata > Mammalia > Rodentia > Muridae > Grammomys > Grammomys surdaster. The sequence continues at coordinate 1,142,304 of NW_021604762.1, read as the reverse complement.
CCAAGAGAAAGGTGTCATCTCTGAAACTCAGCCAGACGCGAAACCATGTGGATATCATCACAGCGTGAGTTGGCTTTCCTTCCTATTTCATACCAAACAAGATATCTACATGTCTACAGCAAGTCATACTCGAAGCTGAATGCCCCAATGAGAGTCGGAGTGGCATTGTGGTTTGATTTTTTTCCCTGAAACACATTTTGCTAACCAAAGCTGTGCTCCATCAGGTTCGGATAAGCAATGGTGAAGCCTACTCTTCCCATTCAGTCCTATGGTTTCCTATCCAGCTCACCAGGCCCCTCACCAACAGCACAGCCGTGGAGCTTCACAATGCTCGCGTGTACACGCAGTGCCACACTTGTAAGACAGAAGCACAGAGGAGAGAAGGAGAGAACAAAGAGAAGAATAAAAAGAGCCAGGTGTGGGAGTGCACACACCTGTTACCCCAACACTAAGGCTGAAAAGTCTTGAGTTTTAATCTGACCAAATAACAAAATTGTATCTCAGAAGACAGGAGAAAAAAATAAATGAAGTCAATCTAACACAGCGGCACTCATGATACGCACTATATTCAATTCAATTTAACCAAATCTATTATTTTTAACATAAAACCTATGATGTGCTCACCTTGGTAATAGCAGTTTCTACTGTTGGAGCCCAGCAATTTGAAATGTCTCTTTCCAAACATATATGAGTATCTTTGGAGTTCAAAGCCTGGACATGGGTTTTCAAAGTCAGATGGAAAGGAAAAAAAAAAGACTGTCAAACAAAGCAATCACCAATGATGCTGTTTTCATAAAGTATGTCAGTGAGCCAATCACCACCGGGACTCACGGCAGCAGAGCAGAAGCACAGACTAGAGGCCCTGGTGCAGTATGTACTTGTTTATGGCCACTTGAACTTCTCATTTACAGAAAAAGGTATGCGGTCCAACATTCTTATAAAAACCCAGAGATAAAACAGCCAAGTCCTACCCTAAACAAGTTCATTCTACAAGCAAGTTGAGGACAGCACTGCTTACTAACAGGCTGTTCTAAGAGGGAGCTACATGTCCAGGCAGGATGCTCAGCGAGGGAACAGGAGGTGCATGAATACAAATTACTTAAGTCCCAGAAAAGTTGTTTGTGGGCACAATGTTATTGTATATCATGTAAATATTACTCTTGCATCATTCAGACGCTAATTTCTCTGCTGCTGCCCCCCCCCCCGGTCAATAAACGATGACCCACCAATGGCTGAGCAGAAGAGAGACTACTGCTAGACTTCGATCCCAGCCGTAAAGCTTGATTAAATAAACCTTATAGTCTTATTTGGGAGCTGGCCAGGATCACTTTAAAAATTGTTTTAACACCATATGCCTGGAATGTTATTATCTGTAAAATCCAAACAGACAGAGAACAATGGCTATTATTTGGAAGGGATTCCCCATATAGCCGCTGACGAGTTTCCAGCAGCATCTTTTTCTCCTTGTATAAATAAACTGCATGCATGTATACAATCAACTTTTCAAAGTATTTCTTGGATTGACAGATAATATGAAATTCCAGCACCCAAGAGACAGTAGTAGTAGAGCCCCTTCCACATTCATAGTCAGTTGGGGCTACCTAACGAAAGCCTGTGTCAGTGGTACAGAGGTTGTCTAGCATGAATGGGGCTAGCATTATAAGGAAGAAAAAAGAATGTTCTGTAATAAACTCAAGAGAGCTTATTTGGCTCCGTAGGAGCCTAAGTAAAACATTATAAAATCAAGCTTAAACACTTACTGAACAAGACTAAGAACTTGAAAGTCTTTACAGAATATTCTGTAGTAAAAAATGTCAGGGCACTTCCATTTCTACTTAGAGAATACAGTGGGCACCCAAGGGGTACCGATGCATTTTATGTAACAGGGCAAAATTCAACCTGAATCATACTCATGCTGACTCCCCCCCACCCCCAGCCAAACAGGAAACTAGGACTATTTTAAAGTTAGTTATATAGGAAGATTTCTTAGACAAAATACCAAGGGATAACACTCAATATCTGTTGGGTGAAGGAAAATAAAAGGATTCTGAAATTTTAAACCAACCATTGAAAGGTTTTTAATTAGAGAAGGATGTTATTTTCTCTGGAGTATTCCAATGAGGAATCAAAATAACTCCTTGGAAAATCTGAATTGTCGTATCCAAAGTAGCATCTACTTACCACTCGCTCGATGGTAGGTTGAAACCAATTGCCATACACAAGCAATAAGGACATTTTGTCTAAGCAAAAGCCAGCTGCTAGAATAGGGATGGGTTTTGGTGTTGCTTTCTTGCCCTTTCCAGGTGTTGCTATCTGAATTGTGCAATTTGAAGTCAAGGGCTTTTTGCAGTGTCTAGGAATAAAGGGAAAGTAAGATGAGAGAATCAAGTGACACACAAGACCCTGCCCTCATCGCCACAGCACAAGTCGCCAGAAAGACACAAGCCTCTTTCAAACTTCACATGCCCTACCAACAGCAGCCCTCAAACTCTTATGCTCCTGTCCCATATTGTGTGTGTCAGACACCAAAAGGCGGTTCCACGCACCCAAGTGAGCTCTCACTGCCCTGACTGTCAGGCCTCACACACACACCATCGCAGCTACGCCCACCTCCATTACTGTACCCTCAAAGCCTCACCACCTCTGGTATCTAGCTAAGAACTGATCACCCCCCACCCCCCGTCTTCTCTGGGCACTGCCCCGTCTGACTTACCTGTGCAGCCCTAAGCAGTAGCTGCTTCTTCACCCACACTGTTTATACCAGGAACCTTTGTTCTTCACTAGCACTCTAAGATATTAATCTCTTCTTTCACCCCCAAAACCTTTGATTGTCTGCAATCCTAGGTACTTCTCCATCTGCAGCCATCTGTGGCTCACTGGCTCACTAAGTCTCTCCCAGCTCCACTACTGATGAACGTTTTCCTGAGGCCTCATACCCATTACTCAAGTTGTAGATCCTTCTGAAACTCTGGCCTACTAATTCCTGACACTGTACCCCAACCACACTTTCTCCCAGTGCACTAACCTTACTACCCCACTCCTTCCTGGTGAGCACACACTTTATCATCTCAGTTTTAAGCATCGCATTATGTATGCCACCTTTACAACTGCCTCCTAGTACCCTAACTCCACAACCGTCTCTACACCCTCCATCCACTGTGTACCTGACCGCCCTTTATCTCTCTTTAAACTGTTTTCAACAGCTTGGACAGAATAACTGTCTTGAACCTTAGGTCACAAATCCTCTGCTTTAAAGTCTTCAAAGGAGGATGGAGAGATGGCTTAGCAGTTAAGAGCACTGGCTACTCTTTTAGGACTCAGGTTTGACTCTCGGTACCTACATGGCAACTCAAAAGTTGCAGGGGATCCAAGACTTTCTTCTGGACCCAATGTACACCAGGCATGTGAGTGATACAAATATATGCAAACACCCATATATGTAAAATAATTAGAACAAAACAAACAAACTTTAAAATGGCCTACCTGCGCCAAAGAGAGATGTGAAAAATTACAAGTGGGAAAGCATCCACCGCACACCCAGTACTGTGTAAACTCCTCAGGCACTACACATGGAAATGCTATTCTTTAACAGAGCTAAATGGAAGGAGACACAAACTTCCTGAGCCTTTGAACCTTTCTTGGTATGCTAGTGACCAAGCCCTGGCACTGTGCATCCTAGGCACGATCACAGCCCTTGCCTCCAGAATGTTCTACAGTAGTACACACTTCTTTCCTAACTCTACCTACTCCTTAGCATCAGGAAAACAGGACAGGGACACTTCACTGAGTGGCATGCCCATAAACACAGGCAAATCAACCTCCATGGAAGATAAAATGAGTCACAACTCACACCAACCCACAAGCAAGTTCCTCCCAAACTTTTATTACTATCACCAACATTCACTATCTGTACTCCATGAAAAGCCACTCTCAGCCGGGCGGTGGTGGCGCACGCCTTTAATCCCAGCACTTAGGAGGCAGAGGCAGGTGAATTTCTGAGTTCGAGGCCAGCCTGGTCTACTGAGTGAGTTCTAGGACAGTCAGGACTACACAGAGAAACCCTGTCTCGAAGAAAAAAAAAGAAAAAGAAAAGAAAAGTCACTCTCCTAACCACAAAGAAACGACGTGGCCTATCACCCTTCCCACCCCCAAATCTTGAGTTTTTCACAGTCCTGTGGACCCTGAGTGCCTTCACAATAATCTAACGGAACGAGCAGGAAAACGATGCATGAGGTAGGATTATAACATAAAGGAACACAAAAACACGCATTTCTAATTTTAAAACCTTTTACTTACCCATTTAATACGTGTTCAAAAAGATGAACTTGACCATCTCTGCAGACAACAGCTAACTTGACAGGCTAAAAGAAAAACGTGGTTGATTAATTCTAATCAGTTATATACCCAGTCTTCAGTTTAGCTCATGAAAACTGAACTCTTGTCCTACCTCCTTAGTAACTAGAATAATAAGAACAGCAACACATTTAAAAACCATTGTCTGGGGCCAGTTAGATGGCTCAGCCAACAGGTAAAGACATTTGTCACACAAGGATAGCAACTACAGTCTGGCCAACCAGAATCTATATAAAAATGGAGAGAACTGACTACAGAACTGTTCTCTGACCACACAGATGCATACAAGCAAACAAACTTGGTGAATGGATAGCCCTGGCCATCCTAGAAATATACAGCAGGCTAGCTTCTGCCTCTGGAGTCCTATGATTAAAAGGGCGCATCATCACACTGTACTTCACGCACACAATTCTTTAAGGAATTCAGCATCTCAAACTAACTGCTCTTGTGAAGACTGTAAAATAATGTTTAGGCCAGGTGGCATAGGCATAAACAGCCTCCAAGGTAAACAAAAGAGAATGTCTGAATGACCCAGTCACAACAGCCAGGACTGACAAAAACGCCGCTTCATGTCCATGGAGGAGAAGGGCACACTGGCTCTTGGGTTCTGTCTGTCAGCTCCTACAGTCCTCTGGTCTGGGGCTCCCATCCATCACACTTTTGCTATCAGCTTCCTGTGCAGAGGACTGAACTTCGGAAGTTCTGAAGCTTCTTGAGAAAAGCTTTCCTAATATTTAGTACTGCCAGCATCTTGTCATTTGTATTCTAAGTTATGTCTAGTGCAAAGATTCAAAGAATTCAAGGATTCAAAGAATGGCCAACACACTAGGAACACTGAAATGCAGGTTGGGAAAACAGGGGGGGGCATGGAAAGCTCTCAGAATTCGACCACAGGAAGCAGGGATGCTCCTGAAGAAGTGCCAGCTGTCCTTGAAGACCAAGGAAAGGCCATCCTCACATCACCACATTTAATACTTCCCTTTTCCACGACCTCTAACAGACACATCTAACCCCAAACTACTGGTAACTAACCAGCTGTTCCCTAGATCAGAATCAAGGTTTTATTTTGGACCTTATGACTAATTAGTAATTACAACTTAAAATTTATGTGAGAGATAAGACTTTGGATTCTTGACCCATTTTTCAGTTTAATATATAAATGCCTTTAAAGAGCCTGTGAGGGAGCTGGGGGTAGGTTCAGTCTGCTAAGTGCCTGCCGCACAAGTGTCAGGACCTGAGTTCAGTCCTAACACCCACATAAAAACCAGGCGTAAGGGTATGAGTTCAGTTCTAGCACCCACATAGATGCAGGCATGGTGGCATGTGCTTTCTAGTCCTAGCACTAGAGAGGAAGAAACAAAGACCGCTGTGGCTCACTGGCAGTCCAGCCAGATAACCTAATTACCCAGCTTACATCTGTTGGTACTCCCTAATACCCACATTCGGATGATTAAAACAGCATTCTGCAAGGGCAGTAGGTGCGGGCTAGGGAGAGCTCAGCTGGTAGTTTATGAGCATAAACAGAACCCTGGTTCAATCCTAAATCCTCACATACCAGACAGGTGGTATACATCTTGAATTCTTGCACCTGGAAGTAGAGGCAGGAGAACGAGATGCTCAAGACCACTACCACTAGCAACATAGTAAGTTGAAGGGAAGCCTGGAATAGATGAGACCCTACCTCAAGAAAAACAAAAAAGCAACAATGAAGTTGCTAATTTAATTGGGCATTCTGGTACATGCCTGCAATCCTAGAGCCTGGGAGACAGGGAAGAGATTGCCATGACTTCAAGGCCAGCCTGAGATACACAGCAGCTATACAGCAAGACTGTCTCAGGGCTGAAGCAATGACTCAGAGGATACGAACGTGGAAGACCTGTGCTCAAATCCCCAGAATCTACATAAAAAGCCAGACAGGATGGCATGCGCACCCATGACTCAGCACTGGAAGGGGAAGGGAGAAGACAGGAGGGTCCCAGTGACTTGCTCACCACCACCCTAGCTCTAAGCTTAACGAGAAACTCCACCTCAAAAGGTTCAAGAAGAACGACAGAGCAGGATACCCAATGTCCTCATGTGGTTTCCATGTGTACATGGGCATGTGTACCTGCACAGACACACTTATACTACATACAGACATATACACAAAAAATACCATCTTTAAAAAAGTTCAGTAACTTAAGAGGAAGAAAAAACTGTGTATGGTCCACATGCAGGAGCACAGATGTGGGGCCAATGATGTTAGGCATCTTCTTCAATTGCTCCCCGATTCATTTATTAGGGCAGGACCCCTTGGTGAATCTTTACTTCCCAAATGCTAGGATTACTAGCCACTAACACACCTGCATGGCTCTGACATGGGTTCTGCAGAACCAGCATAGCCAACAATTTATGCACTCTTCAGTCCCATAACTTCTGTAGAATCAAAAATGAATTCTCACACCAAGCCACTTACCTCTTCTTTGTTTTCTGACAAAGTCAAGTCAACATAGACAGGCTCATCTGTGACTGTAAAAGACATGACTGCACTCTTCTCTTTGTTCTCTGACCGGACCTGCCTAGATAACAAAAGCAGTCATTAGGTAAAAGGACAGACAGACTTCCCGAACAACTAAGTAGGTCTATGCACCTAGTGCATCCCTGCTCCCCACACAAGCCAGAAACAGGGAGCGGGTTCTCTGGAACTGGAGCTACAAACCTGGTTATTCCTAACTGCTGAACCAGCTCTCCAGCCATAAAGATTTTTTTGTTAGCACATCTAAATGAGTGTGTGTGTGTGTGTGTGTGTGTGTGTGTGTGTGTGTGTGTTTGCACTAACTCGAACACAACTGGGTTATGCCTAACTTCCTTTTAGGTTTGAACTCACTTATATGTATTTGTTTGTGGGTTTTGTTTTTGTTTTGTTTTGTCTTGTTGAGACAGGGTTTCTCTACTCAGCCTTAGCTGTTCTGGAACTTGCTCTGTAGACCATACCTGCCTGCTCCTCCCACATGCTAGGATTAAAGGCTTGCACCTTAGGTGGCCACCACAACTCTTTAAAGTGGTATCTGGAGACCAAACAAAGGCCTGTTTGCAGAGCAAGCACTTAGAATCTACATCTTTCTCCCCAGGTTCAATCTGTACACTTGTACACTTTAAGCTCTACATCAATAGAACTAGGTACAAATTAAATGATAAAGAAAAAGTTAACATGTGACTTCAAAGTATGCTTCTGGGGCTGGAGTAATAGCTCACCATTAAAGCATTTGCTGCTCTTTCAAAGAACCTGGATTTGACTTGAAGCACCCTCGTGGTGGCTCAGAGACGTCTAGAGGTGCAGTGCTAGAAGATCTGACACCCTCTTTAGACTCCGAGGACACTAGCAGACTTATATGCAGGAAAACACCCATCCACATAAAATAAAAGAAAAATCAGGACTGGAGAGATGGCTCAGCACCGGCTGCTCTTCCAGAGGACCGGACTCAATTCCCATCACCTACAACTCATAGTGGTATAAATAAAAACCACATGAGGACGCTGGGCATCTGGAGATACAGTCTATAACTCCAGTCCCAAGGGATCTGACACCCTCACCAAGATATGCATGCAGGGAAAATGCCAATGCACATAAAATTTAAAAAAGAGTATTAAAAGATATGCTTTACAGCCTGGTCTACAGAGTGAGTTCCAGGACAGCCTAAGCTACACAGAGAAACCCTGTCTCAAGAAAACCAAAAAAAAAAAAAAAAAAATCCTTTAAATTTAGTTCTATTGAGAATTTATTTCCTACTAAATCTTACACTTAGTCTAGAAGAAAATTAAGTTAACTTATATGCAGTAAATGTACACTTTAACTTAACCAACTTATCATCTACCCTGACCCCATAAGCTGTGACAGATTTCAAAAAGCAAAGCTGAATACCAAACCCAAAACAGCTACATACCAGACATTAAGTAATCGGTCATGCACTGCTCCAGATAAGAAGTAAAGGCCCGTGATCCCATCCTGGCTCTCATTAGGTTTGAGGGTGGTGAACCTAAGCGATGAAACGGGCGTCGCATGTCCTGTGAAGTGCTAGAGGAAGTTAAATCTCGTTTAGGAGACAGACTATAAACCACTGTCCTTACACATATAAGTCCTTACACATCACATGGAACAGCAGCACCTATAGCACAGGAACAGTTAAAATTCATCCCAAACAAAAATCTACTTGTGTTACATCTTTCCCTTCTCAAAAGAAAAAGAGACACCTGAACATTAAACACAATTCAGAAGCCTCCTACCACCCTACTCACCACCAGCTTCTCTCACTTCTGCATCAACCCTGCCTGGCTGTATCCTCTCTCATCTTTGTTCTCCTTCTCCTGTCCCCATCCCTGGCTTTTTTTTTTAAAGGGGACAGAATTTTGCTGTGTAAGCTATGTTGTCCCAGAACTAAGCGCTGCCCAGGGTTGCCTCAACCTCTAAAGCTTGGGATTAGAGGCATGAACCACTATTTTGGACTTGATTCCACTGTTTCTAAAGGGGTGCTCTGGTGCTCAGACACAGCCAAGGAATTGTAGGTCCTCATGTTGCTCTCAGTGAGTCGAAACCACAATTTTAAGGCATCATCACAGCACCGTAGATTGATTCAACACCCCTGAGCACAACTTATTTAAAATTCCTGATAGCAAATCTCTACAAAATGCTGGTTACACACTAAAACAAACAACTATAATCACTGCATAACGAAGGTTCTTTAATTCAAATTCCACTTGTTTTACTAATTTGAAAATGTATGTGAACATGACTAAATTATTTAATGTAAAAAAATCAGATTTGAAAAATGTTACTATAATCATTTTGGGTGTATGGGGTCTTTGTCTACATGTATGGCTGTGTACTGGGTACACAAAGAGGCCAGGAGAGGGTGTCAGATCCCCTAGAACCACAACATGGTGCTGTGAATTGAACCTAGGACCTCTAGAAGAACAGCAAGTGCTCACAATCTCTAAGTCAACCCTCCAGTCCTAATTCTATTATTTAAACAAATTACTTGGCACCTGGTAACTTTATTATTATTTTTTTCTGAAAAGATCTCTTGTAGCCCAGGCTAGCCTTGCTGTATAGCCATGGATGACTTGAGACTTCTGGCCCTCCTCCCTTTGCTTCCATTGTATAAACATGTACAGCCATGCGTTACCATATATGGTTTACTCGGTGCTAAGGACTAAATCCCATGGCTTCATGCTTGAGAGGCAAGAACTCTACCAACTGAACCAAAACTGAGCCCTGTTCAATTTAATCTATCTACGAATAAATAACTTAGGCTTTTTGTTAGTTTGTTGAGACTGAATCGTATTTGTTCTCTCAGCAGCTAGAGCCTTAACCTAATCACACCATCTCCTAATGGGAGTGTAAATGCACATTATCACATTAACACACTTGGGCAAGTATCCTCACCAAGCACGCACTGTTGTTGTTGTTCCTGCTGCTCCTGTGCTGCTAGGACTGAACCCAAAGCCTTATACATGTGAGGGAAGCTTTCTACTAATTGAGCTAGGATCCATACTCTTAAGACGCTTCACTTCTAAATACTTGCTCTACACAACTGTAATTTTCAACTCACTCTGTAGACTTCTTTGGTCTCCAAAACCCAGAGTTTGATTGTTCGACCAGCAGAAAGTAACATCTTCCCATCTGGGCTGATACACAGGGAACTGACGCTGCTATTGTCTCCTTTCCATTTGCTGAATTGTGGAGAGAACCAAAACATCACAATGAACTAAGGAAACTTTATCAAGAGTAGAAAATAACAGAAAGGTAAGTCAGACATTAACAGTACTACTTCAGGTCCTATGCCCTACAATCTTACACGAAGTTAGTAAGCCCAGACACACCACTAGAGTAAAGCCTCCCTGTCAAGGTTAGACGTCTCTTTGGCAAACACAAGATGAAAACCCCTGCGGTATCAGGAGACTGGTGGACAGATGTTATGAGAAAGTGACACAGCTACATACTGTGACCATGAGGTAGACTGTTATGCCCTAGAGCCCTGTTGCCTCTGGCAGGCTAGTCTCTAATGCAGTAATGGCTCCTTTGTAACAGTAAGAACTCAAAATGAAAACAAAGGGCATAAACAGGCAGTTATGAGACAAATACTCCTAAAAAGTAGCAAACACTCAAACTCACTAAGAATGGAGTAACAAAGTACAAAAAGTCCCCGTATCCTTACTGGCTTCTAAATTTTCCCAATTTTTATCAATTTCCATGATTTTAAGATTCTTTTACAGTAATTACTCATTATGAATTCACCACAATGATACATATTTAAAAAGCATACTCCAAAGGAGGAGGAGACAGTTTCAGGAAATAAACTGCTTCCCCCACAAGTATCAAAAACTGAGTCCAAGCCCCAGTATCCATATTAAAAATAACCATAATGCCAGGCGGTGGTGGCGCACGCCTTTAATCCCAGCACTTGGGAGGCAGAGGCAGGCGGATTTCTGAGTTTGAGGCCAGTGTGGTCTACAGAGTGAGTTCCAGGACAGCCAGGGCTACACAGAGAAACCCTGTCTCGAAAAAAAAAAAAAAAAAAAAACCCAAACATAATATAAATTAACAATCAGTCTAGCCAAATCAACAAGTTCCAGGTTCAGTGAGAAACCCTATCTCAAAAAAAAACACAACAAAAAAGATGAATAGTATCTGATAAAGACACTCTGGCCTCCACATGCACACACACGCGTGCGTGAGCGAGCGCGCGCACACACACACACACACCCCAAGATGAATTCCTCACACTGTCATAAAACCAGAAAAAAAACAGCTAAATCTGCCCCCCTTATGTAGAGGATGATACCAATGTCCCCAGCAACCCTCACTGCCAATCACAACCAAAGAAACTGTAACTCTAATTCTGAAAACTTTCCATTATTACAGATTGCCAAAGGCTCAGCCTACTACACTACAGCAGATCTGTTGGCACATGTAAAAAGCACTATAGTACACCTTTAATCCCAGCACTCAAGAAGCAGAGTCAAGCAGACTGAGGCTAGCCTGGTCTACACAGCAAATCCCTGAGCAGCCAGAGCAATACAGTGAGTAAAACCCTGTCTTAAAAAAGAGGAAGGAGAGCCGGGCGGTGGTGCAGGCCTTTAATCCCAGCACTTGGGAGGCAGAGGCAGGTGGATTTCTGAGTTCGAGGCCAGCCTGGTCTACAGAGTGAGTTCCAGGACAGCCAGGGCTACACAGAGAAACCCTGTCTCGAAAAACCAAAAAAAAAAAAAAAAGAGGAAGGAGAAGAGCTGAACAGTGTCAGCCATCAAGAGCACTGGCTACTCTCCAGGACCCGACACAGCACTTCATAACCAACTACAACTCCAGTCCCAGGGATCTGATACCCTCTTCTAGCCTCCAAAGGCACTTCCTTCTTGTGGTGTACAGACATGCATACAGGCAAAACACCGACACACAAAATAAAAGTAATAAAGACTTTTTTACTTTAAAGGCAAAGCACTAGAGTAGAGCATACTCCTTGGAGTAGTATGACAGGTTGCAGGGTAATGACCCATATAAACTGACACCTTCAACGCCTTTGGACTGCCCTACAGAACCCCAACAGATAAAGAGAGACACACACACACACACACACACCCCTAGGATTTCAATTCTGCTTTTACACAATTTCATTTCAAATACCAACAGGAAGCCAAGATTCTTCATCAATTTGAAGAATGTTTTCAACATGAAAACAAGGACTACATCCAACAATTCAAAACATGCCACCCTCATAGATAATAGAAGTACAAAAGGAAAATGTTGAAATCCCACAATATCATCTTCAAAGCTATAAAAAAAAGTAACACAATAACAAATACATAAAGTGGAAAATCAGGGAAAAGTCAGAATATTTAAAAGACCAGGATGTTCCCACCAAGCACCATGAGTTTCCTTCAACACACAGGGAAGGCATCGTGGTGGTGCACATTGTGTGACAGCAGCCAGGAATTAACGGCTGGACCATCAGTTCAGGTTTCTGAAAACACGCACAAATACACAAGAGACATAAGGGGGGCTGGAGAGATGGCTCAGTGGTTAAGAGCACTGACTGCTCTTCCAGAGGTCCTGAGTTCAATCCCCAGCAACCACATGGTGGCTCACAACCATCTGCAGTAAGGTCTGATGCCCTCTTATGGTGTATCTGAAGAAAGCAATGGTGTACTCATATACATAAATAAATAAATCTTTTTTTAAAGTATGGTTTCTAAAAAGGGGGGATGGAGGGAGGGAAGGAGGGAGGGAGGGAGATAGAGATAGAGATATCAGGGCCCACAACATAGCCCAATGGGGAAAAGTGCAAGCTGCCATGCCTAACAGCATAAATTCAATCCCCACACACATGGTGGAAGGAAAGGAGATCACTGCAGGTAATATAGAGCTGTAAACTCAATTATTTTATGAGAAAGCACAGTTTAGTAGAAAAGAGGTCAGGCATTTATCTAACCTATTTATTTCTTAACTGTGCAGCAGGAACACACCAAGCTCATGATGTTATGATTAAATACAATGGTATGTCTAACATGCTAAATAAACAGTTTCTATATGAATGATCATGAACTCTTATCTAGAGTACATGTAACTCCAAGCCCCACCCCAGCCCACTGTCAAAACTCTCCATGGGTTTCTTCTGGCCAGTCACCAGCATGTAAGGATGACAGGCAGTTAAGTGCAGTACAAACACTGGTCCACTAACCTGAAACTCCAGCCCAACCCCTTCCTTAGATGGTGAACCCTCCTTGAGACCACATACACTGGGTCCTTCTTGTCTTTCACTTTAGTTGTATAAAAGCTCCCCAAACCATTTCTCTTCAGACCCTAATTCCTCTAACTAGAGGATACTGTCATCCTAGACTGTCTGTTATTCTCTAGGGCACCCACCTCTAAATTAATTTATTCACTACCAAGTTAATCTTTTACTTTCTATCCCCTGGCCTTTGCTCTGACCATATCTCTGTGTTCCTTTGCCCGTTCTTATAGGGCTTATTCATCTTTTCCTATCCAAACCTATCTGCCCTATGTTCATCAGGCCTTTCCAACTGTACCCTGCTGATCTGACAAATGACCTCATGCCACCTCTTAACATTTCCTGTTTTCACTGTGTACCATTTAGTTGCTTTCCCGCTACCCAATTCTCCTTAACCCACTCTATTTCACTTGGATGTAGTAAACGCTTGATTGAATGTCCAATTTGACTAAAAGTTCCTAGAGAACCATCTACAAAACCTTATGAATGTATATATTCCCTACTGGGTCCCAAAAGATGCTGGGCCAACCTCCACTCCCAGCATCAGTGGTACTCACCACTTTACTTTGCACGTCTGTGTACTCCACTCCACAATATACTTATCATCTGAACAACTATATATGCAGTCATTGTCTTGATGCCACTGTATGCAATTGACTCTGTTTTCATGTCCACCATTCTACAGATTAAAAAATAAAAAACAAAGGAAATCTTACATAATAGCATGAATTCTGAAATTAAGGAACATTTACCTTAAAACCTTAGTCCTTAAATTAAGGCCTTAACTACATCTTACCCATATAGTTTCCCAACATCAAACATGAGGTGAACCAGCAAGATCTTAAAATGTTAATTTTCCCTGTTTCTCTGTGTAGGAAAAACCTACTTCTACATCCTAAAAGGGTGGAAGACTAAATGTCATTTGTCGGGACAGAAGTGCCAGCCTAAGACCTGAGCCATACTAGGAAGAACTAGTGGACCTACACCATAGAGTCCAAAAACTGACTTCTTTATGAGACAAGGACTGGCCTAGAATTTGTAATGTAAACAGGGATACCCAAGAACTTGCAATGATCCTCCTGCCTCAGTGTCCCAAACACTTGAATCACAGATATATACCAATGTCCAGCTGAAATCACCTTTTAAGGTGTTTAGCTGAAAATAGCACCACCTGTCAACTAGGATGGTGCTGGTCTCTAATCACAGCATTGGATGTGCTGAGGTAGTTTTGAAGCCAGCCTAAGCTACACAGCAATGTGCTATCTCAAAAGGGGAAGAGGGAGCTTTTTCTCAATAAAGAAGTCAGTATTTCTTTAGGTAAATCCATGTGTGACACGGACAACATATGTGTGAACATTGCTTTTATCTTTGTTGTTTTCCAACAAAAGAGGTAGAGCCCACACTAGAGACTGCCCTCCACTTGGAGAGAAATCATACATACATTCTTATTATACGTCAAAACTTTGTATCTTTATAGTCTATAACATAGACAATTTACATGCTTGGAAAGTTGTGTGTTATGTGCACATGCATGTGAGAGTGCTAGCCAGAGGACAATTTCAGATGACATTCCTCCAAAACCATTTTTTTGTTTGTTTAGTTTTGAGACAGGGTCTTTCCCTAGCTTGGAGCTTGCCTAGTAAGCTAGGCTGGCTGCCCATCCAGCTCCAGAGAGCTGTCTGTCTCTGCCTTCCCAGTGCTAGGATTAAACGCATATTACACCAATGCCCAGCATTTTTAAATTTCATGTGGATTCTGAAGACTAAACCCAGGTCCTTCTGCTGCAAGGCAGTCATCTTACCAACTAAGTTATCTCCCAATCCAATGTAGACAATTTCAAAAGGCAGCTTAAAGACAGATCAATTTTTTAGGTGCTATGTTTTTAATTTATGTGTGTGCATGTATGCCTATCTGTCTGCATGTTCATGTAGAAGCCCAAAAAAGAAAATCAGACATTTTTCATCCACTGAATGCTGGAGATTGTCTTGCTGCTATTGACATGAGCTTTTCAGGGTGGCAATAATGCTACTGAAGCAAGGTGCTACTCTTTCCACCAGGGATGACGACAAATGAAGACGACTTCTATAAATCATTCTTAATTCTAAAATCTTGACTTGTTAAGTACACTTATAAATTCAAGAGACTACTTGGATGGTGGGGAAGGGAAGTGTCCATTCTTTTACAACAGAAAAACTGGAAGCTTCCAAATGATCAATAACAGTTATGTACTGAAGGGATTATCCAATTTAATGCAAACTTCGGACAATCACTAGAAAATTTACAGCTAGTTTTAGATAAGATTAAAACTGCTTGTATAATAACGATAAAAACAAAAATCAGAAAACTATTAATGACCAGATAAAAGCCATCTTTTTCCTTTAGTCTATGTATTAAGCATAGAGAAGCCACAAACTATAAATAGAAATCTCTCTTGGTGAGATTCTTACGTAAAACCTTTTTCCATTTTCAATTTCATGTCATTCCAAATGTTCTATGGTAGATGCTGGTTAGAATGAAAACCCTCCTGCCTTTTTCTTTCACACAGTAAGCACTCCTCTATACAGACATCCATCCAGTGAATAAAAGCACACTGTAACAGACATAACCCGAACGCAAGTATACCAGACAAGTGACTCTTCTAGAGCCTGACCCACACTTCCTCAGCTTGAGATACTGGGCTGCAACTTTGCAACACAGTTCTGCTGGCCGCTGGATCCACTGCCCATGTGTTTCAAGACATAGCTGGAAGAACAGACAGGGCCTTATTTCTCCCATCCTCTTGTATGCACCATCCCAACAGTTGGCTTCAGCACCTGTGGTAGGACAAACTGAAGCCAACAGGCAATCTTCCTAACCTGTGGGAACCAGTGTCATCTCTCCCTTCTAAGATATCAGGAAGCAGTACACTCTCCTGAAATGTGAGCCCCAAGCCCAGAGCCCCTGGTCCTCAAAGTGTTAGCAAAGTCAACTCCTATGGTCTCAGCCTCAGGAACAACTCCAAGTGCCTCTCTTGTTCCCTCTAAGAGGTTCAGTGGGCTTCCTAAAGCCGCTATCTGTGCTGACTTACAAGTCCTTCGGATACCTTTTGATTTTAGTCAAAAGTTCTCTGTACTCTAACTTTTAAGTAGGAATTATCTACTACAGCTTTTAACAAGTATCATGTAGTTGTTTTAATGGAATGGAATGGGAAACTGTTGCCACATAGAGCTCATCAATATCCTGAAGTATTTTTAACAATCTTTAATAACTAGTTTGTCACATCTTTTACATAAATACATAAATATACTTACTACTAATTTACTGTGCAACTCTCC
This sequence comes from Grammomys surdaster, assembly GCF_004785775.1. NCBI lineage: Eukaryota > Metazoa > Chordata > Mammalia > Rodentia > Muridae > Grammomys > Grammomys surdaster. The sequence goes on along the minus strand of NW_021604762.1, from coordinate 1,125,872 downwards.
TTTTACTGTACTATACAATAAAATGCTACCAACTGCTGTGCCAAGCGCCAACAAGTCAACCTGGTCATTCGTTCCTATAACTTCTGATTTCCTCTTTTTCCTTTGATGACTTTCCTGGAAAAAAAAATAGTAAGATTTTAACTTAGCATTTCAAATATACACCAAAACATCACTAACAGATAAACTTTTTAAGTTTCCTGGCCCACTTTCCACCCCTCTAAGTAGGTAAGGCAGCAAACTGTGCTCACATGAGCGTGCTCTCAGCACCAACAGACCCAACAGCCTCCACGCTCCTTCTACTTCTTAAACATCAACAATTATTCCTAACATTCCTAACAGGTCTGAGGAAAACCTCTCTCCAAGGAAAGAGAGCCACACCAAGGCTCACACATCCAGGCCCAAGCAGCTACTTCTTCCATTTCCCTCAAGCTCTAGCTTTACTTTCAAGAAAACACCCACATTTTTATATTCACAGACATTAACTTCAATCGGAGTCAGCCCATAGTTTTGAGTAGCGGCATGACCTGGGCAGTGGCTAGACAACGGTTAATCTGGTATTTTCCTGTAAGGTTGCTGCTTCTACTGACTTTGAAGATCCACTATCCATCCAGTGGGGAAATGCCATCAGATGTATTTCAAATTTGATACGATACACCTCATATCTGGCCATTAAAAGTAACTAGTGAGCAGGCTGTGGTATACCAACCATCTAAGCCCAACACTCAGGAACCAGAGGCAGGACAGTTAGTTCAAAGCCACTCTTGGCTGCACGAGAGCCTGTCTCAGCACTTGAAAAACAAAGATGATCTCAACTTAAAGAGTTCCCTTACATCAGAGTTTGTGATGCTGAAAACTGTATTTTATTAACTTCCTTCATAAATTTTATAAGTATGCATGAGCCCACTTAAATGTATGTGCATCGTGTGTGCTTGATATACAGAGGCCAGAAGAGGACATTAAATCCCCAGGGAACTCAAGGTACAGTTGGTTGTTAGCTGCCATGCAGGTGTGAGAACATTATTCAAATACTCTAGAAGAGCTCTTCTTTTTTTTTTCTTTTTCTTTTTCTTTGGTTTTTCGAGACAGGGTTTCTCTGTGTAGCTCTGGCTGTCTTGGAACTCACTCTGTAGACCAGGCTGGCCTCGAACTCAGAAATCCGCCTGCCTGTGTCTCCCAAGTGCTGGGATTAAAGGCGTGTGCCACCACCACCCCGGCTCTAGAAGAGCTCTTAATGGCTGAGCTCCAACCCCCTTCCATTAATTTCTTAGACCTTTCCAACTTAAGTAAATATTTAAGTTTTAGTATAAGGAAGCTCTAGAAGTCCATTCTTCTGGCATGAAGACTAATACTCTAAGAAAGGAACTTCTCTTACCCAGGCAGGGTCTCAGCTTTACAGCAAAGAAACCCAAAACAAACACAATTCCACTCAATTCAAGAATCACTGATGACCAAAACAAAACAAAAAAACAAAAACAAACAAAAAAAGTGGGGTGGTGGTGGCACACGCACAGAGATCAGCAAATCCCGAGCTGTCCATTTCTGTTAGTCACAGCTGTTCCCCCTAAAAAACTCGGCATTATGTCACACAAATACTGACTGTACATATAATGCCTAAGGAATGAGAAAGGTTGTTGGTTCAAGGATCTGTAATTGGAAAATCTGGCATGAAGGCACTAGGAGTAATAGTCTTTACTAACTTTGTATTAGTTTATTAAAAGACTGTGACTTCTCAAAGAGATTTCCAACATGAGCTAAGCAATAAACACCAGAAGCCCATCTGATCAAGGGCATCAGAAAGCTGAAGCAGCCACACACGTGTGACTTCAAAAAGCAACAAGTTATGGACAAGCTGAGGACGGGGTTTAAAGAGCATAACCAGACAACCAGAGGCCTGACTGAACCTGTCAACAACTAAGCAATGACTTTTTCAGACAGACTGCAGAGTAAGAGTTTGTATACACATGGAGGCCCATACACACTCAAGGATACAAATAAAACATCTGGGCATGAAGACACACTCAGCAGGCAGAGGCAGGCAGATCTCTGAGGCCCATGTAGTCTACAAAGTGAGTTTCAGGATGGCCATGGCTGTAGCATAGAGAATCCTGTCTCAAAAAAAGTTTCACAGGAAAGCTTATTCTCACCATGTCTTTACCTTTCCATTCTACCTCACTTAACACTGTGAGAGCCCACTAAACCTAGTTCGTGACCCACTAATGCACCAAACAGGTCTTAAAAACTGACCTTAGACACTTAAAATTACGTCCAATTTTTAGTAAGTAGTTTTTAAGTCCATTTTTTACCTGTTTTAATGGTATTTACTCTGACAAATGTATTTCATAGATAAGAGTGAAAAAGCATACATCTCACCAAATTACAAATATCAAAACAAATGTTCTTCTACCAATAGAATCTAATCTGTAACCTTTCCCTTCCTTTGAACTATAAGTACTTGACCTCCAGGCTGTCAGGAATACAGCTGAATTGTGCTGTATCTTCAGAGCGGGGACTGAAGAGAGCTTAAGTTTTTCCTAGAAATCTCACCAGTGTTTCAGTCCCACTCTGATGCCATCTAACTCCCGAAATGCCCTGTCCTCCAGTCAGGCTCTAAGCGGCATGTGTTCGTGTTTCCACATGCTTCCATGTGGAAGCGAACTGTGATCCCAACATCAGACAGGGCTGGACTTCCAGGTTCTACTACCAGAGGATGAAGAAAGAGAAGTTTGAGAGAAGGGTGGTGGGGGCAAACAGGATGCATTTCTACATGGCTTAAATGTGTGGTTCTAGCCTGCTACTAGCATAACAGCTTCAGTACAAACATAAACCAGAGAAGCGCTAACTGATCATGGCATAAACTTCAAGGCCTTATGATAACTCTAGAAACAGGAGAAGGCAATCCAGCCTTTTAAACTTTTATGAAATGCCACTACAACCTATTAGTCAAGAACCACAGTATAAATCTACCTTCCTCTACTGGTAGAGTATCATCAGACATTGTCCTTGTAGCAAACTGCCAATTACTAAACCAAGTGCAGGACACTCATATGTACCTCTTTACATTAAAGAATACAGCACTACATGAGGTCATGAGTCCAGACAGAACATTCACTGGTTCATACAATAACCACTTACTATGGATCAAGTCTCACGATAACAATCCGTAAATATTATTACCTCATTTAATCCTGGAAGTAGGATAATATGTCTACTTCCACACTGGAGAGTAAACACCATGCCAGACCATACTAGTATGCTGGCTGGGAACGTGGGCTTTATAATAACATCCTTTTTATGTTTCATACTCTAAACACTCAAAGATGTAAAATAAAATAGGTTTGGTATGATGTTCATCTTGGTACTTAAAATAGCAGAGCACACAATCCAGTGAGCACAAAGTAGAGGCTGAGCCACTGCCACAAGCTTTGATCCACATACTACCGAACCCATAAGCCCACCGCCACAACAAAGCAGACCAGTTAATTCCAGTTAAACTGCTTCTCTAATCATTCAAGTAAAACTGATGCTTCAGTAAGTCGCATCCCCAGGATGGGAACTGAGAAGCTCGGCAGCCATCCGGACTCTCAGCTCCATGATAAAGCACAGGGGACTGGTGCCTAGTGTAAGGGGACTGGGCTGGGATCCTAGTGTCACCACTTTATTATTTAGTGAGCAAGGCTTTGGTTACACCATTTAGCTTCCTCAGCCTGACTGCTTTTCGGCTCTGATTTTGTGGTGCTATTAATTAAACCCATGGCTTTTGATGTGCTCCCACCCTAAGCCAGTTTATCTTAAAAGCACTAATTCCCAAACACTTAGTAGTTACATAGCAAAAATGGCAACATATAGACAAAAGAAAAGTGAAATTATCAGCACGTGGACAGCAGGGCTTGCTGGGGACTGAACCCAGGGCTCTGGGTAGCTAATCTCACGCTCCTCTGCACTGCACATCCAGCACACCACTTGGCTTCAGAACCAGGACTCAGGGCAGATGTTTTGTCATACAAAGTTGCTTTAATTTGAGGAGCTTTGTTGAAAAGTTAAAGTTGGGCTCCTTTAAAAATGCCTTTATCCCTACTGAATCACAGCGGATGGAGATATGTATAATCCAAACCATGATTTTTGAAATTTCTGTTTTGTTCTGGGGCATAGAAGATTGGAAATGGACAGGAAAGCAAAGGGAATGAAGTTTCAGCTTATCTAATACTATCTGTTGCAGACAACCAAGATCTTTACAGACATTCATCCCAAGTCTAGTTCCTTTTGGTCTTTATTGAAATTGCTTGCTTTTACATACCTTCCAGGACTAGCTACACAAATACAAGATACGAATACCAATAATAATTAGCACTGCACTTAAGACACCATATACTATTATTCTAAGTGATTCTACATTACTAAATAATATAATACCTTTCACAACTACTCTATGAAGTAGGTGTGTTTATCCTCATGTTATAAATAGGGAATGAAAACCACGATTATTACAGAGGCTGGACTCCTACCTTACAGCCTGCCTCCAAGCACTTACCTAACTGCTCTGTATTTGAGTGTTAGTACTCTCAGCACTTTACAGGACTGTTAAGTTAAAAAGAAAACTGTATAAAGCAAAAAAAAAAAAAAAAAAAAAAGCAACAGCTTTAATTCTAACAATTTTATAACTTTTTCACAAATCTGATCATGTTGTTTTACAGGGCCTCATACCTGCTCTTTGTCACCGAGAAAAACTGAAAATGTAGCTTAAAATCTGGTAAGTAGCTAAACATAGTCACTCAGAGTATAACAAGTTAGATAAAAGCTAAATTTATACGTAAGTTTTCTCTAGTGATGGGAAAGGAGTAAGCGATCTCAAACACAAACTTTGTAACTCTTACAACAGTGACAGCAAAACTTTTAGTCACAAACTTTAGGATACCTTTTACACCAGTTCCAGACCAGGTTCTTTTTAACCGCAGGAACCACGTGCGTGCTAAGATGTAACCCAGTTGAGTGAGTCAACAGTGAACAGCATTTACCTGACAGCGAAAAGGATTCCCTAACTAAGCAGTTTCCCAACTACGGGAAAAAACACCAGGACGTACACCATACGCCCTAAACCAAGCGATTACAATTTCACTTTACCCCTGCTGAGAATGAAAGGAGCCAAGACAGTAAAGAGTTTGTGGGACGACGAATCCCACAATCTAGAGGCAGAAGAGAACACGTGTTGAACACGCATCCGAGTAAAGGGGCTCCCGGAAGGAAGAAAACAAGACGTGCTCATTCCAACTGCCCAAAGCAAAAACCAATACCCAGGTTTAGGATGCGGAAGCATGAGACGGTCCTAAAGAGCGCACAGAGCAGCTCTGATGGGGACACACCAAGGAGCCAGGCCTGGAAGTCTGAGGCCGCCCCCGGGGGGCAAAAGGCTTCGGTGAACATGGCGGCCCAGCAACACCGGGAGCGGATCTCATGGAGATCGCAGGATCGGGCCGCACCCTCTCAACAGCCCCCCTCGAGACAGGCCGCACTCTCAGCCGCGGCGCTGGGCCAGGGCGCGCTGCCGTCCCGCTCCGCGCCTCCTCGCCTGGGCCGTCCCGGGCCACGCGCGACGTGGTGCCACGCGCCGCCCAGCCCGGGATGCCGCAGCCCAGCCAGGAGGGCGCCCTCCCCATCCCCGTCCCGCTCACCCTACCTTGGCCTGCAGCCGTGCGGGCGCCCAGGCCAGGCAGGTGCAGGTACCGCTTAGGTGCGCGGAAGGCACGTATTCCTGGTGCAGCCGGTTGTTGGCTGTCTCCCACACCCGCAAGTGACCGTCACTAGAGGCTAAAGCGAAGTAGGCTTGACTGTCCGGCGAGAAGGCGCAGGGGACCCCCGCCGGGGCCAAGGGGTCGCAGCTACCGCCGCCACCGGCCGCCATTGCTGCTCTGGTTCCGCGGCAGCCACGTGTTCGCCCGGGCGCAGGCGCACCGGCGTGGGGCGGGGCCTGGAGGGAGGAAGTGGGGCGGAGGGAATGCTGCGAGCCCAGGGAGTGGCTGATCGTGACGCAGGCGAGCGTTGAGGCGGGCCCACCCTGTGGACGGTGGCTTAGTGGGGCCCATCTTAACTAACTCTGAGAAGGAAGAGCGTGGGGAAGTGATTTGCATACTATAGAACAAGGCCCTTCTTATAAAAATACGTCCTGTGAAACAACTAGACGAAATGTTTACCTACATCTCCAAGATTGTAACAACTGTTTCCATGTTTCTTTAGTCTCTTCGAGGACGTAATCATGTACATACAATAATCATAGTACTATCAAAGTTATAGTTGGGGCTTGAAGAAACTAGATGCCTCTTTTGTCTGTGTTAACACACAGATACAATTGGAAAAGAGAGGAGGTCAATTTGAATGTAAATAAAGAATCCAGGGGTGGTGCCTCATCCCTTTGATTCTAGCAATTTGGAAGACAGAGACAGGTGGATCTCTGAGTTCAGTTCGCCCAGGTCTACAGAGTTCGCAGACAGCCAAGACTACATAAAGAAACCCTGTCTCGAAAAACCAAACATATATTCCCATCTGGTGTGGTGGCACATGCCTTTTAATCCCAGCGCTCCGAAGGCAGACGCAGGCATGGTCTACAAGACTGAGTTCTAGAACATCGAGGACTGCATAGGGAAACTGTCTCAAGAAGATAAATGATAGATAGATAGATAGATAGATAGATAGATAGATAGATAGATAGGAAGATAGATAGATAGATAGATAGATAGATAGATAGATAGAAATTTCTTCCTTTGTTTATTGGTTGGTTCTTGTTTAAATTTTTTTGTTGGTTATGTTGTTTTTCGAGACAGGGTTTCTCTGTAGAGCCCTGGCTGTCCTAGAACTCTGTAGACCAGGCTGGCCTGGAATCCACCTACCTCTGCCTCCCAAGTGCTGAAATTAAAGGCATGCACCACCATTGCCCGGCTGGTTATTTTATTTATTTACATTTCAAATGTTATTCCCTTTCCCAGTTTCCTCTCGGACAACCCCCATCCCACCCCCTCTCCCCTGACTCTACAAGGGAGCTCCCCCCACTCACACGCCCACTCCTTAGCATTCCCCTATGCTGGGGCATCAAGCCTTCACAGGAACAAGGGCCTCCCCTTCCTTTGATGCCAGACAAGGCCACCATCCTCTGCTACATATGCAGCTGGAGCCACGGGTCGCTCCATGTGTACTCTTTGGTTGGTGGTTTACTCCCTGGGAGCTCTGGGAGGTCTGGTTGGTTGATATTCTTGTTCTTCCTATGGGGTTTCAGTCCTTTTTTGGGGGGGGGGTTCAGTCAGTTGTTTCCATTGGGGTCCCCCTGCTCAGTCCAATGGTTGGCTGAAAGCATCCGCATCTGTATCAGTAAGGCTCTAACTGAGCCTCTCAGGAGACATCCATATCAGGCTCCTGTCAGCAAGCACTTCTTGGCATCAACAATAGTATCTGGGTTTGGTGGGTGCATATGGGATGGATCCCCAGGTGGGGCAATCACTGGATTGCCTATCCTTCAGTCTCTGCTCCACTCTTTGTCCCTGTATTTCCTTTAGACAGGAGCAATTCTGGGTTAAAATTTTGAGAAGGGTGGGTGGCCCCATCCCTCAACCTATGCCTAACCTATGAATATAGTTTCCACATGTTTTCTCTCCCCTTTGTTGGGTATTTCGGCTAATGTCATCCCTGTTGGGTCCTGGGAACCTCTTGCTTTTCTAGCGTCTGGGACTTTCTGTTGGCTACCGCCATTTCCCCATCCCCCATTGCTACACGCCTCTGTTCAATTTCCTGACCCTCTGCAAATCTCCTGTCTCCTCCCACACCTGATCCTGCCCCCCTTTTTTCCTCTTCTCCTCCTCTCTTCCTCCCAAGTCCTGCCGGACGCGCTACCTCCGGTGAATATTTTGTTCCCCTTCTAAGTAAGACTGAGGCATCCACACTTTGATCTTCATTCTTCTTGACCTTCATATGGTCTGTAAGTTGTATCATGGGTATTCCAAGCTTTTTTCCTAATATCCACTTATCAGTGAGTACATACCATGTGCATTCTTTTGTCACTGGGTTACCTCACTCAGGATATTTTCTAGTTCCATCCATTTGCCTGTGAATTTCATGAATTCATTGTTTTTAATAGCTGAGTAATATTCCATTGTGTATATGTACCACATTTTCTGTATCCATTCCTCTGTTGAGGGACATCTGGGTTGTTTCCAGCTTCTGGCTATTATAAATAAGACTGCTATGAACATAGTGGAGCATGTGTCCTTGTTATATGTTGGAGCATCTTTTGGGTATATGCCCAGGAATGGTATAGCTGGGTCCTCAGGTAGTACTATATCCAATTTTCTGAGGAACCACCAGAGTGGTTGTAGCAGCTTGCAATCCCACCAACAATGGAGGAGTGTTCCTCTTTCTCCACACCCTCGCCAGCATCTGCTGTCACCTGAGGTTTTGATCTTAGCCATTCTGACTGGTGTGAGGTGGAATCTCAGGGTTGTTTTGATTTGCATTTCCCTGATGACTAAGGATGTTGACATTTATTTAGCTGCTTCTTGGCCATTCAAGATTCCTCAGTTGAGAATTCTTTGTTTAGCTCTGTACCCCATTTTTAATAGTGTTATTTGTTTCTCAGGAATCTAATTTCTTGAGTTCGTTGTATATATTGGATATTAGCCCTCTATCAGATGTAGGGTTGGTAAAGATCTTCTCCTAATCTGTAGGTTGCCATTTTGTCCTATTGACAGGGTCTTTTGCCTTACAGAAGCTTTGCGATTTTATGAGGTCCTATTTATTAATTCTTGATCTTAGAGCATAAGCCATTGGTGTTCTGTTCAGGAAAATTTCCCCTGTGCCCATGAGTTTGAAGCTCTTCCCCACTTTCTCTTCTATTAGTTTCAGTGTATCTGGTTTTATGTGGAGGTCCTTGATCCAGTTGGAAGAAATTTTTTCTTTAAAAACAGAAGTATTGGTTACTTTCTTCCCTCCGGGGGAGCTTTCGCCCTTCTCTGGGAAGCTACAGTGAAGGTCCCAAGAACCTCCGTACGATGAAAGTGTCCGTCACCATTATGATGCCTCTCCTCTATAACCTCACATGTCCCTGCCTTCCCTCTGATTTCTTGCCTTCTGTTTGGAATGTTCCCCATTTCCTCCACTTTCTAGCATCAAAGTTCCTTGGGACTTTATTTCTTTCTCTATAAAACTCAATCACTATGGGTGGGCTCGTGGTCACAGATGTATGCTTCCAAACTTCGTCTTTCCTCAGAACTTAAATTTCAATTTCATGTTCAGCATCTCCACGTGGATATAGTGGTGAATTGAATAGTGTCACCAAAAAGTACGTGTCTGAGTTCTAATAACTGTAGGTGTGGCCTTATCTGGAAATTAGGCTTTGCATATTTAATCTGGTTAAAAATCTCAGAATTATTTTATCCTGAAGTAGGTCCTAAACCCAGTGACAGAAGAGGATGTCAGAACCCCTGGAACTGGAGTTACAAATGGTTGTCAGTCACCGCGTGGGTGTTGAGAACTAAATTTGTATCCTTTAGAAGAGCAGCTAGAGCTCTTAACTGGAGAAAGCTATCTCTCTGGACCTCTTTCCTTCCCCTTTTCTTTTTTCTTTTTCTTTTATTTATTTATTTATTTATTTATTTATTTATTTATTTGTGGTTTTCCAAGACAGGGTTTCTCTGTGTAGCACTGGCTGTCCTGGAACTCACTCTGTAGACCAGGCTGGCCTCGAACTCAGAAATCCGCCTGCCTCTGCCTCCCAAGTGCTGGGATTAAAGGTGTGTACCACCACTGCCCGGCGTATCTGCTTTTATATTGAGGTCTTTGATCCACTTGGACTTGAGTTTTGTGCAGGGTGATAATCATGGGTCTATTTGTATCCTTCTACATTCAGATGCGGACCCTTAGCCAAACTAACTAAAAGGCAGAGAGACAGTATCCAAATTAATATAATCATAAAGAAAAGGGGAAGGGGCTGGGCGGTGGTGGCGCACGCCTTTAATCCCAGCACTTGGGAGGCAGAGGCAGGCAGATTTCTGAGTTCGAGGCCAGCCTGGTCTACAGAGTGAGTTCCAGGACAGCCAGGGCTACACAGAGAAACCCTGTCTTGAAAAACCAAAAACAAAAACAAAAAAAAAGCAGATACACTAAATCTAATAGAGGAAAAAATGGGGAACTGCCTTGAATATAATGGCACAGGAAGGAGACAATTTCCTGAACAGAAGACCAATAGCTTAGGTACTAAGATCAACAATTAACAAATGGGACTTCATGAAACCAAAAAGCTTTTGTAAGACAAAGGACACTGTCAATAGGTCAAAATGGCAGCCTACAGATTGGGAAAAGATCTTTACCAGCCCTACATCCAACAGAAGACTAATGTCCAAAATATATAAAGAACTTAAGAATTAGACACCACCAAACCAAATAATCCAATTTTTAAAATAGGGTACAGAGCTAAACAGAAAAGTCTCAACAGAGGAATCTCAAATGGCTGAGAGCACTTAAGGAAATGTTCAACATCTTTAGTCATCAGGGAAATGCAAATCAAAATGACTCTGGGATTCCTTCTTACACCCATTTGTAGGCTTAGATTTTCTTTCAAAACCTATTTTATTTAGGGTTTTTAAATGCTTCAATCTCCCTTTGAACCACCAGCCAGAGGTACGGGGAAAAGAAGGTTAATAGGAAAAGGTTGTTGAGGACCCCTTTTGAAGGTGATTCCACTCTTTGTTGGCACATGTCTCTCTGCAAAGTGAAGACCAGCGAAGACCAGTAAAGAGTTGCACAGTACAGCAATGTAAGAGTGTCCTGTCACCATCTGTGGGTTCCATTTTTATTCTTTTTAAATATCACGCACCCTCTCAAGTACCTGTTTTCAGCAAAATATCATATGCCCTCTCACAAGACAACTTCCACAAAAACATCATGTAACACAACTGAGTTGTTAAAGAAACCAGAAATTTCTTCTTCACCTGTCAGAATGGCTAAGATCAAAAATTCAAGTGACAGCACACGCTGGCGAAGATGTAGAGCAAGGGGAACACTTCTCCATTGCTGGTGGAAGTGAAAACTTGTACAATCACTTTGGAAATTTGGCAGTTTCTCAGAAAATTAGGAAGAGTTCTACCTTAAGACCCAGTTATACCACCCCTAGGCATATATCCAAAAGATGCTGCAACATCCCACAAAGACATCTGTTCAACTATGTTCATAGCAGCTTTATTCATAATAGCCAGAAACTGGAAATAACCTAGATATCCCTCAACAGAAGAATGGATCAAGAAAATGTGGTACCTTTACACAATGAAATACTATTCAGCTATGAAAAACAAAGACATCAGGAAATTCGCAGGCGAATGGATGGAACTAGAAAATATCATCCTGAGTGAAGTAACTCAGACTAAGAAAGTGGTACATAGTCACCTTTAAGTAGATATTAGACAGTAGGTACAGGATAACCATGCTACAATCCACAGACCCAAAGAAGCTAAGTAACAAAGAGGGCCCAAGAGAGGATGCTTGAATCTCACTCAGAAGTGGAAATAAAATAGACATCAGAGGTAGATGGAGAGAGGGAACTGGATATGAGAGGGGGCGGGGAATGAAATAGGAGTGGGAACCATGTATGGGGAAAGGGAAGGGGAGAGGGCTGGGAGAGAGGAAGGAAATCGGTAGAGAGGCATTTCTGGAACAAGCTGGAGACTTAGGACATTGGAGGCTCTAGGTAGTCTATGGAGGTGACCCTAGCAGCTAGGGATATGGAGACTGAAATGGCCACTTTCTGTAACTAGGTGGGGCTTCCAGTAGAAGGAGGGGGACACCAACACACCCACAAAACCTTTGACCAAAACTTTGTGCTGTCTACAAGATGTGCAGGGATAAAGATGGAGCAGAGATTGAGGGAACGGCCAACCAATGACTGCCCCAACTTGAGACCCATCCCATGAGAGAGAGCCAACCCCTGACACTATTTATGATACTCTGCTGTGCTTGTAGACAGGAGCCTAGCATAACTGTCTCCTGAGAGGCTTCATCCAGCAGCTGATGGAAAAGATGCAGAGGCCCACAGCCAAACATCAGGTGGAACTTGGGGCGTCTTGTGGAAGAATGGAGGGAAAGATAGTGGAAGCCGAAGGAGTCAGAGACACCACAAGAAGACCTACAGAGTCAACTAAACTGGGCCCATGGGAACTCACAGAGACTAAACTACCAACCAAAGAGCATGTATGGGCTGAACCTAGGCCCCCTATACATTTGTAGCAGATGTTTACCTTGGTTTTCATGTGTGTCTCTTAACAACTGGAGCTGGGACTCTTTCTAACTCTGTTGCCTGCCTTTGGATCCCCTTCCCCTAACTGGGCTGCCTTATCTGGCCTCAGTGGAAAAGAAGATGTGCTTAGTCTTGCTGCTACTTGATGTGCCATGGTGGGTTGGTACCCTAGGGAGCTTCCCCTTCTCTGAGGAGAATAGGAGGAGGTACATGGGGAAGTGGTATATGATGGTGGGACTAGGAAGAGAGGAGGGAAGGGGCTGAGATCTGGATGTAAAGTGAATAAGTAAAATAAAAATAAAATGTAAGAAAACAAAAAAATAAAAAATGAAGAAAGAAATGCCCACAAATGATGAACATTGTGGGTGAGATCAGACTTAAAAATGTGTCTCTGACCAATTCATGAGGAGATTCCAAGAAAGAAAGGGCAAAAAAATTACTATGAGATCTGTCTTATCAGAACGTGAAAGCTAAAGGGTAATCAAACTAGGTCAAACCACTAAGGGAAAATAGAACTCAAAGTCAGAAAACAGCTATCAGGAGAGCAGGAGAGAGATGCTTTCTGGTGTGTGAGGTGTCAAAGACTTTACTTCCTAAATTCTCGGGGAACTGAGTGAAGGATGGTGTTCTTTACCAGAGACAGAGTGGATTAGGAGGAACAAAGATGGATTAGAAGAAACATGGAGAACTGATAAGGAGAGAGGCCAGAGCAGTCTGAAGTCAAGAGAGACGCCATAGATCAGCGGCTAGCTGATGAACACGAGAAGATCCAACATCTCTGAGGAATGGAAGCAAGTGAGAAGGACAGAATAACAATGTCAATGCAGATGTGGGTAGAGCATCATACAGCTGGAAGCGGGTCAGCTGAGTCAGTGACAGACTTTGTAATTACCCATTGATTATAACAAAACAGTTAAAACGTGCAGAAAAGAACAATTATAGAATATATGATAAGATTGTTGAATCGTATGACATCACCAGTATTTAAACCAGTGGTTCGTGACCTTTCCAAATGCTGCAGCCCGTTAATACAGTTCATCGTGTTGTTGTGACCCCCAGCTATAAAATTATTTTCATTAGTACTTCATAACTGTAACTTTACTTTTGCTATGAATCATAACATAGATATGTTTTCCAGTGGTCTTGGGGGATCCCTGTGAAAGAGTAGCTCAACCTCCAAACTGGTTGTTACTGGTAGGCTGAGCATCACTGATTTAAACTATTCTGTGGTTGATACATTGGGACACTGGAAACACTGGGACTGAACCTACAGCCTCAAGCCTGCAAGGCAAACATGGTAGATACTAACTACACCCTCATCCTTTTTTGTAGTTTTTCCTTTTTTGGAGGGATAAGTCTCACTAACTCGCCCTGCTTGCTCTTGAATTCATTCTGTAAATGAGGTAGGCTTTGGACATAGTTATCTTCCAGCCTCAGCCTCCTGAATAAATGGGGTTATAGACCTGCATCGCCAGGCCTGTGTTCATTTAAAATGTTCAAGAGTTAGTTTAGAGCTGGGAAGAGTGCTTGCCTTGAAACTTTGAGGAGAGCCGGGCGGTGGTGGCACACGCCTTTAATCCCAGCACTTGGGAGGCAGAGGCAGGCGGATTTCTGAGTTCAAGGCCAGCCTGGTCTACAGAGTGAGTTCCAGGACAGCCCGGACTAGAAAGAGAAACCCTGTCTCGAAAAAAAAAAAAAAACACACACACACACACACAAAAAAAAACTTTGAGGAACTTAGTTCAGCACCATGTGTAAAAGCTAGTATGGTGGCAGACTTATAATTCCAGTACTGGGAAGGCAGAGATTGAAGTGGGGATTCTGGGGCTCAATATTCTACCCTAATTAGTGAACCTTGGGTCAACGGCAGACACTACCTCAAATGAGGTGGAAGGTATTCCTGAATAACCTACCAGAGGTTGTTCTCTGGCTTCCACATGGATACACATGTGCATGTACATCCTGAATACATACTCACACACACTTCAAAAGGCTATTTTTAAAAATCTCTTTTATTTTTTTAAAAGTGTGTGTGTGCTCGCGCACATGCATGCATGTGCACATGAAAGCCAGTGTCTTTGGAGATCAGAAGCTCCCCTGGAGCTGGAGTTACAGGAGGTTGTGAGCTGCCTGATGTGGGTGCTGGGAACTGAACTCAGAGCAGCATGGACTTTGTTTTGTTTTGTTTTTGAGACAGGGCCTCTCTATGTAGGCCTAGTTGTCCTGGAGTTCGCTATGTAGACCAGGATGGCCTCGCACTGAGATCCTCCTGTCTTTGCCTCCCAAGTGCTTGGATTAAAGGCATGTGCCACCATGCTCTGCCAATTATTCTCATAGCTGGGGTCTTAAAAAAACAACTTATGCTATATGGCTCAATGAAACACAAAATCCAGCAGCAAATAGTACTTAAATGACCACAGTTATCTGAGCATTGACTATCAATGTAGCTAGAACTATGGTAAGATAGTTCTGGAAAACACAGGTAGGAAATACGTGGATAGTTGAGGTTAAGAGCAGACAATGGAGGGAAATAGCTAAAAGTCTCAGCTGCATAATGAGATGGCAATACTAAATGATGCATATAATTGAAAAATTCATAACCACTACTGAAAGAATATAGTTGAGCAATTAGAGTAATTTTGGAAAGCTTAAATGTAAACAACTGGAGTTTATTATTTAAGAAAACTTCCCAGAATTTCATTTTTGAAAAAATTTAAAAATAAGTATTGAGATAAAAAGCTGCATGGCACCTTTAAAGGACTCATCCAGCTCTAAGTCCAGTTGTGGTGATCCTATGCTCTGAGAACATCTCTGTGAAAGAGGTCATGCAGGGTAGTTTCTCTGGCACATGGCATTCTCTCCACAAATGATATCCTATCGAAATCTTTCTGACCTTTGACTTTTCGAAGCTCACTGCTCTCCACATTCTCTGTACAGCACAGATAGAGGTGAAAGCCACTTTTCTTCCTTGTCAGGATAATAGTGGATTATAGAAATTTGAAAAATGGCGCAGGGTTGGGGTGGGGGGAGTGGTGGCAGAGTGGGGGGGTCGGGAGAGTAGTAGCAATGACAATTCGTGCCCTTAGTCTTAGCCTTTAGGAGGCAGAGACAGATCTCTGAGTTCTAGGCCAGCCTGGTCTACAGAATGAGTTCCAGAATAGTCAGAACTACACAGAGAGACTTTGTCTCAAAAAACAAAAACAAAATTGCAGAAAGGAGATATTGTCTAAAAAGTGACATTTACGTAGATGTGTCCATTTAAGGAATGTGAGAACATAAATGTCAGATCCTCTTCTCTGATCTCGGAGCAGAGGAACTGATGTTATAGCTCAGTAGTTAAGTGACTTTGTGAGCTCTTTCTCCCTGTCTCTGAGCACTGATCTGTTTTCATATTTTAAGTGGCATCGTGGGCAGTGGTGGCGCACGCCTTTAATCCCAGCACTTGGGAAGCAGAGGCAGGAGGATTTCTGAGTTTGAGGCCAGCCTGGTCTACAGAGCGAGCTCCAGGACAGCCCGAGCTATACAGAGAAACCCTGTCTCGAAAAACCAAAAAAAAAAAAAAAAAAAGTAGCATCACAAGCAAATGTATTTTCCCAGTAAGGGAAAAAGTACCATGGCTTTGTTTTGCAGCTTTCCTTTATCCATTCCTTCAGGGCTCATGCTAGGACTTCAGGGATACAATCAGGGATAAGAGAGATCTATTCTCTGAACCCAAAAGCATAAAGACGCCTAGGAGATGGTCACTGTAGCCAAACAATGCTACCCATTAGTAATGGAAAACAGAAAGTCTCCTAGGAGGGTGTGCTGGGAGATCTGCCTGTCTCTGCTTCCCTGGGATCAGAATTACATATGTAAATATGCGCCACCATGCCCCGATTTAAAAGAAATATTGGAGGGAGGGAAATGCATGCTACAAAACAAACAAACAAACAAACAAACAAACACAAACCCAGAGGAGAACCCATGAAAGTCTTTTTCCACCAGGATCCTATGATAGAAATCTAGTCATCAATCTCTGGGGCACGTACCTTTATCTACTGAGCTATCTTGCTGCACCCCCCTGCCCTTAAACATGAGTTCTGGAAATTCAAACTCAGACCCCAGTTCTTACACACCGAGATATCACCCTACCCTTCCTTAGTCTTTGGAAAGGTGTATGGTACAATCAACAGGGGCTACTGAATTTGGTCGACCTAGTTAGAAAGCTGACCATCCCATTTCTCCGTTTGTCAGGGGATTTGCTGACGTCGTTTAAACTCCTTTGTATAGTAGGTCATAAATACTGATTTCTAACTGAGTTGCAAATTCCCAATATATGTGCATGGTTTTGCCTGGTTTTCAATAAACTTGTAGGCAGGCTAATGATATTTAACTTTGGGTGCAAAAGGTAACTTCAGTTTTAAGAAGCATTTATTTAGGTCTCTTTGTGAGGCAGGGAAGCTAAAACAGTTGGGTTGATTTTTTTTAAAGTTCTGTTAAACAAGCACACAATGAATAGTGTCACTTTTCTTTTCCTGTCTATTTTGTAGCTTAGCTCTGGTCTCTGGCTATCCTGTAAAGCACTGTGTAAATCAGGTTGGTTCTGCCTCCCAAGGGCTGGAATGTGCCACCATACCTTTAGTTTCCAAAACTGTAGGAAGGGGGCACCTGGATTTGAACCAGGGACCTCTTGATCTGCAGTCAAATGCTCTACCACTGAGCTATACCCCCAGTGGCTACTCTTACTTTACTCTGCCTTTGTGGCCACTCTAGAGCTCAGGCTGAGGCTGAACAGACAGTCCCCGGCCATTCAAAAAGGATCTGCCAGTTATGAGCAAGGTGCGCGGGTCACCAAGCACTGCGTCCTATGACACCTGACCAAAGAATCGAATCTCTGGGCTAAATTACTTTTGACTCTTGGGAATGATATGTGACGTTCTGGTCCATCACCACTAGCGACTTAAACCTGGTAGAAGACTTTCCAGGTTCCACAGAGCTCTACGTTTAGTCCTGGGCGGCTAGCGCAGGTCGGTGAGCCGTAAGTAAACTCTGTGCTCTTGCCACTAGGGGAAAGCCAGAATTTCGACCCGGAGGCCAACGGGCCCTTAAGCTCCGGCCCCTGCATCTGCTGGATGCCGAGGCCGTGACGCACTCTGCCGGCGACGCCGGTGCGCCCGCAACCTACACTACTCCGAAACCAGGCATAGGGGATGTGGTTACGTCACACGTGTGCGACAGCACCTGCTCGGGACCGCAAGCTCACTAGTGAGGCCGTGGTTCTTCCTTGTGAGGTTGAGGCGCCTCCAGAGGCGGCCGAAGCTCGGAGATTCATCCTGCTTGACATTGGGCCAGTGAAGGAGTTCAGTTCCGAGGTTGCGGGTCCTTGCCTGGAGACTCGCGAGTTGGAGAGCGTGTGCGCGAGTCATTCCCATCTCTAGATCGCAGTGTTCGGATTGTCCGTACCGGATTGTCACTAGTATGTGGAAACCCTCGGGCTTTGGACTTTGCGGGAGGAGTTACCCCCTTGAGATCGGGAGGACTAGAGCAGGGAGCAAGGCCACTGAGACCCTACTGGATGTGACTTCGAGGGTCGCGTGCTGTACACGGCGGCCCAAGTGGCTACCGAGCCCGGAGAGCTTCGCGCTTACTCTTCTTGTTCCCTTTCCAGAGAAGAACTCTTTCGGTCAGGGTAGCTTTTTAAAGCTCAGGAGGGAAAGAGAGAATCACAATTAAAGAAATTATTTCGGCTTTGCAACGTCGGACACTTTAATAGTAACTGGGGAGCAATTGCGTTCAGGGAGATCGAGGACAAGTTTCCTGGCTAGATCCTGGCAGGTTCTCCGGTAAGAGTTTTCTGCGGAGGCCACCTTTGGAGGACTATGTATTATTAATGGAAGAGGGCCCACCGTAACGTATCCATGGTAATTAGATGTGTGTGGATTCCAGGAAGGGCAAGGATGATCGCACTACCACAGCCTGATGAATGTTCTCCTCACCAAACGTTGGAGTCTGTCAACATGTTGGATTTTTAAACATGTTCAGATACTGATAATTTTAGAAAAAAAAGAGAATTTACATTTGGTGTTTGCCACTCCCTTATCCTAAATGAAGATGATGCCAGTTTACTATCATAATACTGTGGGCTCGCTAAACAGAGACGTACTTGTTTGTTCCCCACAGCTCTCAAGTGTTCGGGTATTGACCATAGGATGTTGAACTGTTTGGGAGTAAATTTTGTAGTACCGTTGTAATAACACCACAGTTTTGTTTTTTAATATTGGGGAGTGGGTCTGAATGGGAGCCCACAAAGAGTGTGGAGATCAGAGGATACTCTCCCAGTGTCAGTTCTCTTCTTCCACCTGGGATCCTGGAATTAAATTCAGGTTACCATGCTTGCCCACAGTGTCTACTGGCTGAGCCATCTCGCAGGCCCTGTGGCAGTTTTTTAATAATGATACTTAATAAGGTACGTTACTGGAAATACATTATCACATACATATTTATATTGGGGTTAGGGGTGGAACTTAGTGGTAGAGGGCTTGCCTAGAATGCATCAGAAGTCTTGCATCCTTTTCTCAGGGAGATGCACACAAATGGCTATTCACCCAGCTAGGACACCAACAGATGAAAGAAACGATGCCATCCAAGAACAGCTTGTTTGGGGTTAAATACTGATGTGGGGATATCCCAAGGAGCCTGGAAAAGCCCCATCCAACCATAGATGACTGCTTCCTAAAGCCACATATATCACTTATCACTGGAGTCTCAACTCCAGTAAATTTACCTATTGTAAGCTGTCCCCTTATCCCCACCCCAACCCCCGCCCAACCCATGTGAAACTACAGTGGGGAGATGAGGAAGTTGATTGGTTTTGATAGGCGATCAGGAGTTGGTGGGTAGCTGAAACACATACCCGTGCCCCAATTTAAGGAGGGAAGGTGACCAGGCCGTCCATGGGATATTTTAGGGTCCCAGTTGGGCAATCACAACTGCTCTGATTGCAGTACTACAGAGGTCCTATCTACCTAAAGGATGGAGTTCCATTATACTCCTACCCCAGCCCCACAAAACCCAGCACAAAGCCATGTAGATAGATCACCACTGTGTCTGGCTGCTTTGGCTTTTAGACAAGTAGCAGGGCATGGTGGTGCATGCCTTAAGCACATAGCATGCAGAGGCAGGAAATTCACTGTGATTCTGGGCTAGCCTAGTCTACATAGCAGGGTTCCAAACTCCCTAATATTATAGTTCTAAATTAAAAGTTAAAGTTAATAGTTTCTTTTCTTTTTTTGGATAGGGTTTCTCTGTGTAGCCCTGACTTTTCTGGAATTTGCTCTGTAGACCAGGCTGGCCTTGAATTCAGAGATCTACATGCCTCTGCCTCCCGGGATTAAAGGCATGTGCCATTATAGTCCAACAAATAAAAGTTTGTTTATATATATTTTATGTATATAAGTGCTTTGTATGTATGTCTGTACATCAGAAGAGGAAATCAAATCCCAATACAGATGATTGTAAGCCACCGTGTGGTTGTTGTAAATTCAACTCAGGATCTCAAGATCAGAGCAGCCAGTGCTCTTAATCACTGAGCCATCTCTCCAGTTCTTGTCTTCTCTTGTCTTCTCTTCCCTTCCTTTCCTTTTCCTTCCCTTCTCTTCTCTTTCCCTCCCCTCTCTTCTTTCCCCTCCTTCTTTCCAGTACAAAGCTCTTACCCAAACAGAGTTTTCTTTGTTGTGTCGGCATGCAGTGGTACATACTTACCTGTAACCCAGCATGTGGAAGTGGAGGCAGGAAGATGAGTTCAGTTTTTTGGCTACATAGCAAGTTTAAGGCTAGCCTGGGGAACATTGAGACCCCTGTCTCAAAAGGGGGGGGAGGAGCCAATTTCTTGGTAAAGTTCCTGTTTTCCTTACATTAAAATTCTTTCATTGTTTCAAGCAAAAGGTGTCTAATAACTTGATAACTGATCTTCCGGTTTCTCATAGATTACCTTGCCATATTAATCTTCATAAAATACCCTTTCTATAGCCTTAGGGACATGCTCTAACTGCTTACCAGGCCAAGTGCAAAGCCTCAGGCTAGCTTTTAAGACTGTCTCTCCTCCTAAGGTAGCAGTGCTTACCCTTCTTGTACTGTGTTAAAAACTGACCTACCCTGCTAGTTTTCTTCAGGTTTCCACTCTTGTCTTCAAGCTAGGCTGCTCTGCTGCCTCTGAACCCTTATGCCCCTTATCTGTAATTTCTCGTTGGTTCTGTAGTGCTGCTGGGTTTGCTTTTTGCTTTTTGAATTTTTACTTTATCAAGCAAAATATAAATTCCTGGTCAGGGCCAGAGTCTAGTCCACTTTCCATTTCTGTTTTTTTTTTTACTCTCAGACAGCAGTGTAAGGCAAGAATGGGTGCTCAGCTTGTAGTTATGAGTCATCCACACCATAGTTCCATCATAGAATATAAATAACATCAGCCAGGGGACACAGTTTTGGAAGCAGACTCAGGCTCTGGTAGAATAAGCTTTTTTTTTTTTTTTTTTTTTTTTTTTTACCCAAAACAGGTAAAAAGCAGATCTCCAGAGCTCGCTGGCCAGCCAATCTAGTAGAATCGGTGAACTCCAGGTTCAGTGAACCCTGTCTGGAAATATAGGTGGAAAGCAGAAGAGGAAGACATCTAATACCAACCCCCTGACCTTTACCACACGTATATGCTCTCCATGAACGTAGACAGACACACAAGAGAGCCCTAACCTCATCCATAATTTTAAATGCAAATTATGCAGTGGTAGACCAGGCATGGAAACACATACTGATAATCTCAGCACTGTGGAGAATCACAAGTTCTGGGTTAACCTGAGTTACTTAATGAGTTCAAGGATAGACTGAGCTACACAATAAGAGCTTATCTCAAGACAAGAAACAAAAGAACAATGACAAACTTCACATTTTAGATTGACATATAAAATGTTGGATAATTGTTGGGAATGGAGAACCAGGCACATGCATATTTTTAATATAAAACTTTACATACCCTCTGAGCTTAATTTGTATCTGATGTCCATTACACATTAGGTAAAAGAATGTTCCCTGAAGTATTTGTGTGAAAATAAGACTAGAAACGGATAAATGTTTATCATTTACCTAAATAAATCATGGAACACAATAGTTAAAAACACAGTGTTTGCATATTGCTGAGATGACAATGTCAATGAGAAAAGTAAAAGACGATGTGATTTAGCCATACTGTGGATTAAAAAAACAGAATTACTTGCAGGTTTGTATAAATAAAGCTGTCACGAGAAGGGCAAATGCCTAATACTATGGCTGCCTCCAAAGAGGAAAATTTGGGGTTAGGGATTATGAAGAGATTTTTGTAATCATGAATATTTGACTTTTTTTCTGGAGAAATTTAATATCTTTGCAAAATAGATTCTTGGCAGTTTATAAACTAATGCTGTTCAATATAAATTATTTTTTGCTGAAATTGGATCACCAGGATAAGTACTATAGTTTGAGACATGAAAGACCACCATGACAGGGTTAAGAAGAATACCATCACTAGCATAATTCATGGAGCTTAAGTCAAATTCAAGAATGGGTAGACCATGTGAATTTTATTCATAGTGATATTTCAAAAGCAAAGGAAGACATAAAGTCTCTAACATTTGATACACTAAGTTATTTTAGATGGTTTCTGTGTTCCTGAGTGTGGAAGAAAAAAGGATTAAGGCTAGCAAGATGGTTCAGCATGTAAAGGTACTTGCCAGCAAGTCTGACATTCAGTCCCAAAGGCCCACACAGTAAGAGAACTCCTTTTAAGTTGTTTCTGACCTCCATAAACATGCAGTGGCACATGTATACTTCCTTCAGTAAATATTTTTTTAAGACAGTTTCACTACGTAGCTCTGTGTGTCCTGGAACTTACTATATAGACCAGGCTGACCTCAAACTCACAGAGATCTGTAGGCTTTGATTGTTTAAAACCTACATTTAATAAGGGTACTTAAATGCTTTGACCTCCCTTCTAGCCCACCACCCACCAGAGGTAGTGGAAAGGAAAGGTTAATAGAGCAAAGGAAGATATGGACCTGTGTAGAAATAGTTCTTTGGAGAGAATCCAATCTACTTGTCAGGATATTAGCAGTTCGTATCACACAAACCGCCAGTGTAGCTCTACCCACTAGCAAACACCACTCATGAATCAGCAACAGCAGTTAGATCCAGAAGAAACCACGAGGCTCTGCCAGTCGGCCTAAGTCTTTGGAAGTGGCAAGAAGCCGCCGGAACACCACCAGAAATCTTTGGTGCATTTCTCTATGAATTCACAACAAATAATGACAGTGAGGACCAGCAACAACAAAGCCCAACAATGACCAACGAAGAGTGGTAAGGCATACCAATACCAGTACAGCATCATCCACTTTCTGTTGGTTTATATTTATACCCTTTCCAAACATCTTGTGTTCTCTCAAGCATCTGCTCTAGCAAACATCACATGCCCTTTTTCCAGGCTGCTTCCAGAAAAACACCATGTGTCTGTTCTCAGCAAAACATCCTCCCATGTGTCTGTTTCAGCAAAAACCTCCTCTCATAAGACAGTTTCCAGAAAAACATCACATAACACAACCAAGTCTTTGAAGAAACCAGAAATTTATTACACTTCAGAGATCTACCTGCCTCTGCCCCTCAAGTGCTTGAATTAAAGGCATGTGCCACCATGCCCAACAATAAAAATTTTAAATTAGAAAAAAGAAAAGTGGCCGGGCAGTGGTGGTGCACGCTTTTAATCCCAGCACTTGGGAGGCAGAGGCAGGCGGATTTCTGAGTTCGAGAGTTCAAGGCTAGCCTGGTCTACAGAGTGAGTTCCAGGACAGCCAGGGCTACTCAGAGAAACCCTGTCTCAAAAAACCAAAAAAAAAAAAAAAAAAAGAAAAGTAACCAAGGATCTGCCTTCTTTTGTATGGGGAGCAAGCTTCACAAAACAAAATAATCATTTGGAACTTGGTAAGGTATACATGTCATTTCATTGAAATGCTATAAAATGACCACGTGTCCCAAATTCCATC
The DNA here is from genome assembly GCF_004785775.1 of Grammomys surdaster. Classification (NCBI taxonomy): domain Eukaryota; kingdom Metazoa; phylum Chordata; class Mammalia; order Rodentia; family Muridae; genus Grammomys; species Grammomys surdaster. The sequence goes on along the minus strand of NW_021604762.1, from coordinate 1,102,577 downwards.
ATATTGCTGTTTAAATCATCTTTTACCAAAAAAGTAATAAAGAGGTATTTTCTGACAAGTTGGAAAATTGAAAGTGTAATGTTAACAGTAAAGTTAAGTAATGGTCTGTTTTGTCACTTAAGACTATAAAAGGATTCATGACCTGATGCTTTTTTTTTTTTTTGGTAGTACTGGAGCCATGTATGTACCACTAAGCTGTATCCCCACCTAACTTGCCTTTTTAATCCTTCCTTTCATTTAACTATTACATCTAGATTTAGGTAATAGCATTTAAATTTGGATGAGAAATGTAGTTAAAGAGACTATACACTCAGTCTTTTGATCAAAATATAAAATCCTAAACCCTGTCTCGAAAAACAAAACAAAATATATATATATATCTCCACTTTTCATGTTTCTGAAAGCATCACACAGGGTACTGAACTTTTGGATGTGACTTGTGTCTGTGAACTGCTCTCTCATGTCAACAGGTAAATGAGCTCAGAGAATGGCTGGTTTGTCTTACAAAACTGAGACATGGAATTCTGCTTTCAAAAGTCAGAGCAAACATCAACACAAATTTACAGTTACATTCTCAAAAGGAAATTGGAGTTGGAAATGAAGTGTTTCACAAGGAGAGCCATGGTGAGCTTCACTTTTTTTTTTTTTTTGGTTTTTTGAGACAGGGTTTCCCTGTATAGCACTGGCTGTCCTGGAACTCACTTTGTAGATGAGGCTGGCCTCGAACTCAGAAATGCGCCTGCCTCTGCCTCCCAAGTGCTGGAATTAAAGGCGTGCGCCACCACTGCCAGGCTTACTTTTATTTTATGCTTATGTTTTTGATAATAAATACTGTAGATTCTTAAGTATGTTGATCATATTAATTGACATTAATACAATTCAAGGATTTTAAATTTTTTATTTTTTTATTTTTTGTACAGATAATTAAAGGAAGTGTTTTTCTATTCTGCTGAGTCAGTTGAAAAATGCAGCTACAATGTTGCTGGAGTTCTCCCAAGAGACAAGTTTAGGTACTCATATGTACACATTATTTAGGCCATGAAATGAGTTTCAGATACATTGATTTATGAGACAGTCTTATCCTTTTGGTTATAAGTCTATCTGTAAAGTTACTGTGTGATCACTGACAAATGTTTTTGTTACTAACTAGCCAAATAGCCCCAAAACAAATGCTCAAAAAAAAAAAAGTTCTGAGAAAAAGCTTACAGGAAAGGGACAGTGTTTAACATTTCAACACTTTTTCTGAACAAACTAGGAAACATTTGTACAGTGTAGTGTGCATTTTCTGTTACAGAAGAGTCACATTCTGATATTCCACACAGACCATGCCCTTATATTGCTAGACTTGTTCACTGGTAAAGTGGTCACACATGTCTACTGTTTTCAGAATATATAATTAAATGTTTCTTTTAATTCAGTGTTAAAACCTTAATTGTTTTCTCTTTTAAACTAGCTCTTCTTGTCTTCTAGTTTAACCTTTTAAGCTGGTTGAGGAAGTTCAGACCACAACTGAATTGGTACCTGAGATAACAGCACTGAATTTGAAGACAAAGAAGTATCAAATTAGAACTGTATATTATCAGTGACTACTTCAGAAAGTATTTTTACCTTATTTTGGTATGTTTAGTTATTACTATGATTTGTATGACTTTTACATATGTTTGAAAAATAACAGAAGCTAAAGACTATTGTACAACTGGTTAACTGTCCCATTTGACATTTTCTCGCATTCGGTTTGGGTTTGCCATTCTGTAGCTGTGACTCCAGCTGGCTTTAGTTGAGCCATGTCATTCTTCGCTCTCTGCAAGCCATTCCATAGATTTGTTTTTCTTCACAAAATTAGTTTCATTTTCTTTGTTTGATTGATGGTCATTGGCTACTGAAATAAATTATGCATTTTATGGTAAATTGTATGTATTTAAGATAAAACTTTATGTATTTTAAAATACTTTTTGACTTTTCTCTTTTTTTAATCTTTGTTATTTTCTTTTTTGAGATAGAGTCATAATTTGGGAGTGGTGATCCTGCTTTTGATCCCAGCATTTGGGAGGAAGCAGAGTGATCTGGCTACATGAGGCCCTATCTCAAAACCAAAACCAAAACAACAACAAAAAGATTGAGATAGGATCTTACTGTGTAGCCCAGGCTAGTCTTGAGTTCTTGATATTCCTGCCTCAGCCTCCTAAGTGCTGGACTTACAGGCATTCGTCACTGCCTGAACCTAGTACATATTTTAACTGCTTATGTGGAACTTAAAAATAATAAGGAGCCAGACTTAGTGGAGCACACCTTTAATCCTAGCACTCTGATTTCAAGGCCTGCCTGGTCTACAAAGGGAGTTCCAGAATATCCAGGGCTCTACGGAAAAACCCTGTCTCAAAAACTAAATAAATAAGCAAATAAGTGAATTAGATAGATGATGGATGGATGGATAGATAGGTAGATAGATAGACAGAGGAAGGCTCAGGGAGATGGCTCAGTGTGTAAAATTACTAACTAGCTCTGCAAGCCTGAGTTTGATACCCAGAACTCACGTATTTTTTTGTTTTTAAAAAGCTGGATGCAGTGGTGGGTATCTGCAATCCCATCACTCCTTTGGCAATAAGTGGAAACAGAAGAATCATCTAGAAGTTTGCAGGCTGGCCAGCTAGCCTGGACTGCTTGGTGCAGCAACACTGCCTCAACAAGGTAGAAGGCAAGAATTGACTCCTGAAAGTTGTTCTCTAACCTCCAATGTTAACCACACACACACACACACACACACACACACCCCATAAACAAACAGAAAACAGGGCTGTAGAAAATAGTAGGGGAGAATTTATGAGAATAACAATTTTTAAAATTATAATAAAGATGTAACTTTGTTGTTGCTTTTGATTCTGGGTATTGAAGCCTTGAACCTGGCACATGGTAAAGCACACTATTAATAGGGTTTGCCCTCAAGACGTAACAACTCTTTTTGTTGGTTGGTTTTATTTTTCTGAGGCTTAAAGATGAGGTCTAATGTAACCCAGGCTGGCTTTGAACTCCTGGTCCTCCTGCTTTCTCCTCTACAGAGTGCTGGGATTATAGACATAAGCCACGTTGACCAGTTTGTTATTTTGAGACATTCTTGTTCCCCGTGTATTTTAGACAGGCCTCAACTAGTGATACTCCTGCTTTGGCTTCTGGAGTGTCAGGATACAGGCATGTTCTACCATACATTGCTTCAAGGTGTAACAATTCTTAAATCTTTTTAGTCCACTCAAATCTTGGTTTGATATGGTTTGAGACAGGGTCTCATTCTGTAACTTAGGCTGGCCTGGAACTTACTAATATAGTCCAGGGTGACTTGGAACTAATAGCAATCCTCCTGTTCCACTCTCCTGAGCACCAGAATAACAGATGTGAATTGCCATAGACAGAATCTTTGTACCATGTTTAAAGGCCACCAGGATTAATGATGTACATGAATGATGGGAGAAATGTACTTTAGGAATGTGAATTAGGAATAGGAATTATTCATAGATATCGGTTGCTTTGTATTTTCTAATAACATATATTATTTAGAGAACTTTATTCATATTTTTCAAACAACTCATCTTCAAGGCTATATTTTTATATAGTTACACAGTTTTTTGTTGTTTAGATGTAGACGTTTCTCTGTTGGCTAGCTTTCACAATGCTGGAAGGTGGTACTACGGCAAGCTGCTGAGGAAGAAAACTATTCATCAGTGGTCTTACAACTCAGTGAATGTTGCATGCTATAATAATACCCAACTTGAAAACAGGATGTGCCCACTGGTGAAATAGTG